>NC_081407.1:275964515-275998515 GCF_030272615.1 Cryptomeria japonica
TGATCATTTTTGTCTTTAAACAATTGATGGATGAAAAAACAAAATTCAAAATTTTCCTTTCCCTATATGCATTATTATGTTTAATGAAACTTCATCTCTAATAGAAGCACTAATTTTGTAACCATGAATTTTGTAGGCAATTTAATTTTGTTATTCTATTCAAATTAGGTGTTCTTTTTTCATTAATTTGTGAAATCTTCATTTCATCAAGAAGATCTTCCCTCTCTAGATCGTTATAGTTCAATTAAAAATACTATATGTGAGGTTGCTTGGATCTAATACACGTAACCAAAGAGAAATCATAGATTATTAATGGTCTTGAAAGTTTGAGATATATACCTTATCCAAGGAGAATAATCAATTATAAAGGGTAAGGAATTCACTCTATTTTGCATGCCAAAGATTCCACCAAAGAATCTAGATAAATAAATAAATAAATGAGCTTTATATTTATAAATGTCTAGCAAGTATTATGTTTCTTATATGAATTTCATTCAAATAATTTTTAACACTTGATACATATGTTTTCCCTTCCTAATTTTTTTTTTTGAAATATTACACCATCTAATGTAACCCAACATAAATAAATTGTTAGTGTGAGATTTTGCCAAGATCAAGAGCTCAATGAAATGTACAAAATAGAGACACAATGTAGGACAAGAATAAACTGTATTCTCATCAATAGAAAATGATCAATAATCAATTACATACAATGTAGATGAGTTTGCTTATATAGGCAAGGCTAGGGATATGTGAGCACACAAACATGACATGTGGCTCAATAAGAAACAAGGGTAGGTAGGAAATAGGTGTGGGTAGGTAGGAGAAATAATATAATAGTCCACATGAGGTGGATCACCCACTGAATGTGGAGTGTAACAACAAGATCAACACCATAAAAGGTGGAATTTCTCCTACACACACTATCCCAATGTGGCACAAACACCCAAGTGTCTCATACCCAAACTACTATGAAATGCATTTCCTAAATAAACTTAAGTAAGTGTAATAATATCCAAGATGAATAATTATTTACACCAACACCCCCCCTTAAGTGCAACTTAGGGGAATGCACTTAAGTCTACAATGCAACTAAGCAATGCAAGATGGGTCCCGGCTACGAGGCCATGTTAGGTACCCAAGTACAAATGCAAATGCATGAAAACCAATGTAATGAAATCTCTCACAAAGTGGGGAAAGAGAGAAAAACCCAATGGGAAAAAACCCTCCCCCAAAAGAGAGATGAAAAAACATACAAGAGAACTCTCATAGAAGAATGTGAAGGACAAAACCCCATGCGAGGAAAAAGTCCCCCCCATATGAGAGAAGAAGAGAAGCTAGAAAGCCCCCCCTCAATGTGGAATCTGCACCAATGATAGAAGCTCGATGTATGAAGAAACTGCTCCACGAACGTCGAACAACATTCCTCCCCTTAGGAAGAAACAGAACCAAAGGTGTATCCATGGGGAGAAAGGTGTATCCATGAAGTCTCCCCAATCATGAAGGGAAGATGTATGAAGAAAACTCATGATGAAAGGAATCTCTAAAAACTGCTCAAGTGTCCCCATGTCGATGCTGAAAGATACCCCTTCCAAAGGTGGTAAACTGTGCCACATTGCTAAAAAAGGCACTCCAAGATCTAGTGGAAATGGATGTAGAACATGTCCCAAAGACTCACATGTCTCCTCAAAACATAAAGAGACCTCCTCCAACTGTTGTACATAAGTATCCACAATCATGTAGAGAATGAACAAGAGGGTCAGAGTGTGCCCTCGCAACAATCGAAGAAGGATCACCTTCATCAAAGAGAAGATGAATGTCATCAATGATGTCTCCCAAATCTGCAATGTAGGATTCCATAAATAAACCTGCAATATCTGTCAAGTAATCATCCCATGAATCTGAAGTTGGAAGACAATGAATATCCTACTGCACTGAATCACATGAAGGCAAAACTGTCGCACTATCTGCATCATCAGGTGCAATAGGTGATGTGATATCAATACGAGGAGATGAAATACAAGGCTCAAGAATGGGGTCACATGTGAGAATCCCCATGTTCAAGTACCCAAAGTTCTCCTCAAAATCTGAACCATCACAAGAAGTGTGATCATCATGTGTAGAATCATCAAATGTGAAATCATCATCATCAACAAAATCTGAAAAGGAGTATAACCGAGATGCATGATCAACCACCCCAGTCGCAATGATAGCTCTAGTCTCCAAGTCTCTAATGAAAACTGAGTCAGGTGTGAACTCCACAACTCTCTTAGTTGCACCATGTGTGATTTGATAGATAGAAAGGAGATTGTTTGTCAAGTGGGGTACACACAACACATCATTGAAGGAGTTATCCCCAATGTCAATAGATCCTTTCCCAATCACATCCATGTATGTATGATTGCCCATCAAAATCTGTGGCATGGTGCAAGGCTCAAATGTAGAGAACATAGACTATGAAGATGCCATATGATGAGAAGCCCCTTTGTCTAAAAGTCATCTCTCTGAATCATGACTGATAGTAGCACATAGAGCTTTTCCTTTTCTTGTTCCAAAAGAGTGAGTCTTTCCACTTGTAGAAGCCATGAATGCTTGCCCTTTTCCTTTTGAATGTGAGGAAGTGGAAGTTGATGAATCATCCTTCTTGTAGACTTTAGGCAAATCAATGTTATGCTTTTTGATGATATGTGTAAGCTCATCAATCTTCTTAGAATGGCAACGATGCTCCTCATGACCAATCTTTTTACAATAAGCACAAGTAGGTCTCTCCCTCTTTGGTGAATTATCTCTCATGGAAGAGGATGAATCTCCTTGTTTTGGAGAAGATGATGCTTTGTCCTTAGGCTTTGATTGCCATTTCTTCTTGTTTGAGTTGTCCTTTCCTTGATTTCCTTTGTTCCCTTGATTTGCCACTAATTCTTGAGACTTAGAAGCCTTAATAATGCCCATGCTTATCAACTTAGTTTGTTCCATCATCAAAATTTCATTGAAAGCATCAAATGTACGCATTTTGTAGCTTGAACCCATTGTCATCCTATGGGTTTGGAAACTAGAAACAAATGCTGCATATTCTTGTGGAAGCTTGCCTATCAAGTTGAATGTCACTTGAGTATCCTTTTTATCAATGCCAGAATCTTTGAGTTGTGCTCTCAACTCATTTTCCTTAGTGACATAATCTTGTATAGTATCAAAGTTCTTAGGATCTAACATGGTGAGATCACTATCAATTTGATATCCCCTAATCTCATCAACTTGACCATACAAGTCTTGAAACTTTTGCCAAGCATCCTTGATTAGAGTACACTTCTCAATATGAAAAATGAGATCCTTTGATGCATACTTTCTTAAGGTACCAATTTCCATGATATTTTTAGTGAGCCAATCCAAGTGACCAACTGGATCAACCTTAGGATCAGCAGGAGCAACAATAGTTCCATCAATGTAATGAGTGAGTCCTTTTTCCATAAGTTTACTCCATGCATCAATTTTCCAAGTAGCATAATTATGTGGAGTTAAGAGAGGAAACTTAGAAGAACCCATAGCAGAAAAAAGGAAGGAACACAAGAGCACAAAAGCACAAGAGACACCCCCCCAAATTCACTCAATCAAAGTACCCCCTCCCAAAGTGATGATTTTGGCACTTTATACTTAGTGCGATTACAATGAACCACTTGCAAAACAAGGCAAAGTGGACTTATGATGCAAATTTTACAACTTCTCAAATGAGATACAAGAGACTTCAATCAATAGTGCAATGAATCTAACTGAGATTCAAGCAAATATACAAGTACCAAGAGAGCCAAAAATGGCCAAAATCTGAAAGTACAAATTCTACTTACAATGGCATCAATCTGATAGCATCATGTGAAAGTAGACAAAAAAATACACACTTTCAAAAAAACGGCACCTGAAAAGGAGGTCATATGACCCCAAACGAAGCCTTTGAAGTTGCAAAAACTGGGATGTACTAATTAATTATTCTTTATATTTATATAATCTAACATATTTCAAACTTTTCATAGACTAAGTGACACGTCAAAGGCAACCAAGGCAAGACAAGAAAATCATGGGCAACACAAACTCAGCTCTGGTGGTTATATGAAACTTGTCGCATGAATCGTAAGTATCTGTAAATGAAATATCGCATCAAAATATTTATAAATTGCAAATGATTTTTTTTTTTAATCAAACAATGCAAGCAAAATTCACAATACAAAGCAAAAATGCAGGGCTCTGAATTCAATAGAGCACCCATAGAAGATGACAAGAGAATTTCCTACTAGCAAGGCTATACAGACGTGGTTGATCGTCTACGAGAATTGAGTGAGCAAACACAAGATTCTAGTGCATCTGTCACAAAGTTAAATAAGCTAAATGAAAATTGTTTCAAATTGAATACTTTACCTGCTATAACACAACTGATGTTGGGTTCCAACATAAAGTGACTATATTTGTTTTAAATAAGCAAGAAATGATAACAATGTGCATGACATTGGAATGTAGCTTGCTTTACATGTATTTGTACCTTATGTGTAATCATGAAGTGTACGCATGAATTCACTTAAGGCATGCAGCATACAAGTAGCATAAAGTATACATAAAAACCATAAGATGTGCATACACGTAGCATAAAGTATACATAAATGGGAGTTCATTATACCCAACAACTTGTGTTGTTGCTCTTCATGTTGGCTTTGTTGGACCCTGCAATTAAGATTCAATATACATTATTCAATAAGATTAATTGTGCAACATAATGAAATATTAAAAAGTGTGTTATCTTATTGAGCTTCGCTTGGTTTTGAGAATAGTTTAATATTCTCTACTTAACAGGGCCAACCACGTGAAGGTGGAAGCTCATTTGGCCCCTCGCCCCCCTAACATCACTCTAAATTTCCCGTTAACATCTAACATTCATTCATTCATTCTTTCTACCATTAATAAAATATAACATTAATTTATTAATATCACATAACATTCATTAACACATAACATTGATTAACATTAATTAACACACAACATTCATCGATATTAATTAACACATATCATTCATAACCATTCATTAGCACATAATTACATTCATTAACACATAAAAATCAGTCATTATCAAATAAGGTAAATTACAATCATTTCTTTTTTTGTTTTTTCTTTGAAGCTATGAAAAGACTACGTGGAACATTGTTTTCTTCATTATTTCCCCCCTCTTCAGTTGTTCTACCCCCTGCTCATGATCACGATGTATGCCTAGTCCTATACTGAGGACGAGGACAATGAAGCGAAGGAGGGTCCTCTGCAATAACAAAGAAATGGGTTAAAATCAAAACATTTTTTATTATTGATACATGCATTTCATTAATTTAGAGAACATAACTGTTGCGTTGTTTACCTGATGGGGCCACATCATTTTGTCTAGCCTAAACCTCAAAATGCTGAACACCAATTGCAATTAAATTTGTTTAAAGGAAGAACAGTGGTCCTCTTTACCTAATTGGGGAACATCACGTTCCTGATGTTGTGTACCCGGATCATGCTCCATTTGGTCACCACCGACTACATGCTCTAAAATATTAACAAAAAAGGTTACATTAATTACTACTATAATTATAAATTAAGATGTTTAATTGTATTAATAATTACATAAATAAATTTGAATAGCAAATGAATACCTCCACTACTGGGATGCACATCCAGACCTTCATGTGCAGGTGGTGTTTCACGATTAGCAGGCTACATTCCAATGTCATGCACATTGTTATCATTTCTTGCTTATTTAAAACAAATATAGTCACTTTATGTTGGAACTCAACATCAATTGTGTTATAGCAGGTAAAGTATTCAATTTGAAACAATTTTCATTTAGCTTATTTAACTTTGTGACAGATGCACCAGAATCTTGTGTTTGTCCACTCAATTCTTGTAGACGATCAACCACGTCTGTATAGCCTTGCTGGTAGGCAATTCTCTTGTCATCTTTTATGGGCGCTCTATTGAATTCAGAGCCCTGCATTTTTGCTTTGTATTGTGAATTTTGCTTGCATTGTTTGATAAAAAAAAAAATCGTTTGCAATTTATAAATATTTTGATGCGATATTTCATTTACAGATACTTACAATTCATGCGACAAGTTTCATATAACCACCAGAGCTAAGTTTGTGTTGCCCATGATTTTCTTGTCTTGCCTTGGTTGCCTTTGACGTGTCACTTAGTCTATGAAAAGTTTGAAATATGTTAGATTATATAAATATAAAGAATAATTAATTAGTACATCCCAGTTTTTGCAACTTCAGAGGCTTCGTTTGGGGTCATATGACCTCCTTTTCAGGTGCCATTTTTTTTGAAAGTGCGTATTTTTTCATCTACTTTCACATAATGCTATCAGATTGATGCCATTGTAAGTAGAATTTGTACTTTCAGATTTTGGCCATTTTTGGCTCTCTTGGTACTTGTATATTTGCTTGAATCTCAGTTAGATTCATTGCACTATTGATTGAAGTCTCTTGTATCTCATTTGAGAAGTTGTAAAATTTGCATCATAAGTCCACTTTGCCTTGTTTTGCAAGTGGTTCATTGTAATTTCACTAAGTATAAAGTGCCAAAATCATCACTTTGGGAGGGGGTACTTTGATTGAGTGAATTTGGGGGGGTGTCTCTTGTGCTTTTGTGCTCTTGTGTTCCTTCCTTTTTGCTGCTATGGGCTCTTCTAAGTTTCCTCTCTTAACTCCACATAATTATGCTACTTGGAAAATTGATGCATGGAGTAAACTTATGGAAAAAGGACTCACTCATTACATTGATGGAACTATTGTTGCTCCCGTTGATCCTAAGGTTGATCCAGTTGGTCACTTGGATTGGCTCACTAAAAATATCATGGCAATTGGTACCTTAAGAAAGTATGTATCAAAGGATCTCATTTTTCATATTGAGAAGTGTACTCTAATCAAGGATGCTTGGCAAAAGTTTCAAGACTTGTATGGTCAAGTTGATGAGATTAGGGGATATCAAATTGATAGTGATCTCACCATGTTAGATCCTAAGAACTTTGATACTATACAAGATTATGTCACTAAGGCAAATGAGTTGAGGGCACAACTCAAAGATTCTGGCATTGATAAAAAGGATACTCAATTGATATTCAACTTGATAGGCAAGCTTCCACAAGAATATGCAGCATTTGTTTCTAGTTTCCAAACCCATAGGATGACAATGGGTTCAAGCTAAAAAATGCCTACATTTGATGCTTTCAATGAAATGTTGATGATGGAACAAACTAAGTTGATAAGCATGGGCATTATTAAGGCTTCTAAGTCTCAAGCATTAGTGGCAAATCAAGGGAACAAAGGAAATCAAGGAAAGGACAACTCAAACAAGAAGAAATGGCAATCAAAGCCTAAGGACAAAGCATCATCTTCTCCAAAACAAGGAGATTCATCCTCTTCCAAGAGAGATAATTCACCAAAGAGGGAGAGACCTACTTGTGCTTATTGTAAAAAGATTGGTCATGAGGAGCATCGTTGCCATTCTAAGAAGATTGATGAGCTTACACATATCATCAAAAAGCATAACATTGATTTGCCTAAAGTCTACAAGAAGGATGATTCATCAACTTCCACTTCCTCACATTCAAAAGGAAAAGGGCAAGAATTCATGGCTTCTACAAGTGGAAAGACTCACTCTTTTGGAACAAGAAAAGGAAAATCTCTATGTGCTACTATCAGTCATGATTCAGAGAGATGACTTCTAGATTCAAGGGCTTCTCATCATATGGCATCTTCACAGTCTATGTTCTCTACATTTGAGCCTTGCACCATGCCACAGATTTTGATGGGCAATCATACATACGTGGATGTGATTGGGAAAGGATCTATTGACATTGGGGATAACTCCTTCAATGATGTGTTGTGTGTACCCCACTTGACAAACAATCTCCTTTCTATCTATCAAATCACACATGGTGCAACTAAGAGAGTTGTGGAGTTCACACCTGACTCAGTTTTCATTAAAGACTTGGAGACTAGAGCTATCATTGCGATTGGGGTGGTTGATCATGCATATCGATTATACTCCTTTTCAGATTTTGTTGATGATGATGATGTCACATTTGATGATTCTACACATGATGATCACAGTTCTTGTGATGGTTCAGATTTTGAGGAGAACTTTGGGTACTTGAACATGGGGATTCTCACATGTGACCCCATTCTTGAGCCTTGTATTTCATCTCCTCGTATTGATATCACATCACCTATTGCACCTGATGATGCAGATAGTGCGATAGTTTTGCCTTCATGTGATTCAGTGTAGTAGGATATTCATTGTCTTCCAACTTCAGATTCATGGCATGATTACTTGACAGATATTGCAGGTTTATTTATGGAATACTACATTGCAGATTTGGGAGACATCATTGATGACATTCATCTTCTCTTTGATGAAGGTGATCCTTCTTCGATTGTTGCGAGGGAACACTCTGACCCTCTTGTTCATTCTTTACATGATCATTCTTTCGAGGTTGACATGATTGTGGATACTTATGTACAGTAGTTGGAGGAGGTCTCTTTATGTTTTGAGGAGACATGTGAGTCTTTGGGACATGTTCTACATCCATCTCCACTAGATCTTGGAGTGCGTTTTTCAGCAGTGTGGCACAGTTTACCACCTTTGGAAGGGGTATCTTTCAGCATCGACATGGGGACACTTGAGCAGTTTTCAGAGATTCCTTTCATCATGAGTTTTCTTCATACATCTTCCCTTCATGATTGGGGAGACTTCATGGATACACCTTTGGTTCTATTTCTTCCTAAGGGGAGGAATGTTGTTTGACGTTCGTGGAGCAGTTTCTTCATACATTGAGCTTCTATCATTGGTGTAGATTCCACATTGAGGGGGGGCTTTCTAGCTTCTCTTCTTCTCTCATATGGGGGGGACTTTTTCCTCGCATGGGGTTTTGTCCTTCACATTATTCTATGAGAGTTCTCTTGTATGTTTTTTCATCTCTCTTTTGGGGGAGGGTTTTTTCCCATTGGGTTTTTCTCTCTTTCCCCATTTTGTGAGAGATTTCATTGCATTGGTTTTCATGCATTTGCATCTATACTTGCGTACCTAACATGGCCTCGTAGCCGGGACCCATCTTGCATTGCTTAGTTGCATTGTAGACTTAAGTGCATTCCCCTAAGTTGCACTTAAGGGGGGGTGTTGGTGTAAATAATTATTCATCTTGGATATTATTACACTTACTTAAGTTTACTTAGGAAATGCATTTCATAGTAGTTTGGGTATGAGACACTTGGGTGTTTGTGCCACATTGGGATAGTGTGTGTAGGAGAAATTCCACCTTTTATGGTGTTGATCTTGTTGTTACACTCCACATTCAGTGGGTGATCCACCTCATGTGGACTATTATATTATTTCTCCTACCTACCCACACCTATTTCCTACCTACCCTTGTTTCTTATTGAGCCACATGTCATGTTTGTGTGCTCACATATCCCTAGCCTTGCCTATATAAGAAAGCTCATCTACATTGTATGTAATTGATTATTGATCATTTTCTATTGATGAGAATACAGTTTATTCTTCTCCTACATTGTGTCTCTATTTTGTACATTTCATTGAGCTCTTGATCTTGGCAAAATCTCACACTAACAATTTATTTATGTTGGGTTACATTAGATGGTGTAATATTTCAAAAAAAAAAATTAGGAAGGGAAAACATATGTATCAAGTGTTAAAAATTATTTGAATGAAATTCATATAAGAAACATAATACTTGTTAGGCATTTATAAATATAAAGCTCATTTATTTATTTATTTATCTAAATTCTTTGGTGGAATCTTTGGCATGCAAAATAGAGTTTATTCCTTACCCTTTATAATTGATTATTCTCCTTGGTTAAGGTATATATCTCAAACTTTCAAGACCATTAATAATCTATGATTGCTCTTTGGTTACGTGTATAAGATCCAAGCAACCTCACATATAGTATTTTTAATTGAACTATAACGATCTAGAGTGGGAAGATCTTCTTGATGAAATGAAGATTTCACAAATTAATAAAAAAAGAACACCTAATTTGAATAGAATAACAAAATTAAATTGCCTACAAAATTCATGGTTACAAAATTAGTGCTTCTATTAGAGATGAAGTTTCATTAAACATAATAATGCATATAGGGGAAAGGAAAATTTTGAATTTTGTTTTTTCATCCATCAATTGTTTAAAGACAAAAATGATCAAACTTGAAAATTAGAGAATACAAAAGTGTTGTGATAAAAAAGAAGAGAATTTATTTGTTACAAAGATTATTAATTTGATGATGAACATATTAACAACTATTTGTTATATCTACATTTTATGATTCTTCCCATCTTAAGATTCATGAAGTTAAAAATGTTGATTAATAGATTTGTTACTTCATTTTAATTTTTATTTGCACAACCTTAAATCCTCTTGAACTATTATTTAAATAATTAAAATAAATTGGCAGCACAAGTAATTTGGATATAGTGTTAAGTAGGAACCACAAAAAGAAGCTGATCTTGGTTGTTGCCCAGTTACTTGGTAACGATGTATGTACGTCTGTATGTGTGACAGTTCATGTTTGACATAAATTTAAGAGCATATGTGCTATAAAATCTCCAAAATCTTTTAATGTGTTTGTTTCTAAAGTGTCTACAAGGATATGTTATGAGAGTTTTGATAACAAGTAAAGTATATAGATAATATATTTTTGAAGAGTAGGATAATTATTTGGTTTTAATTTGACATCAATGAGACATTTTAATTAAGATATATTAACGTTAAGAGATATTTTATAATAGTAATAAGGGGTCAAGTGTAATGATATGAGTATGTTATTAATTTTTTCTTTTTTATTTTAATTTTGACAGTGATTTATATATCAAAATATTATTATTTATTAATCTTCAAATAAGAAACATATAACATTTATGTCTACATACATTAACTTCAATAAAATAGTTTCAAAATAAAATAGAATAACTTTTAAGTAAATAAAATTGTTTCAAATTGATATCTCTTGGCTTTGTTCTAGATAGATGTATTTCTAATATATATACACCTATTTAATATTTCTTTTTCCTTAAGAAATTTTTGTGGTGCATTGGTTGTCTCCTACTTTCTCATATGGTTCAACTCCTCAATGATGATTATCATATACTTATACAGTTCTAATGTTTTCATATCGATTGTATTTAATACAAAGTATACTTTTGGTCATATATTTCAAAGTTACTTGAGGACTTAATGGCACTATAATTTAAATGTGCCAAGCCCTATATAAAGTTCACAAAATTTACTATATCAAATTTGTACCATAATTGTGAGTATTTCACATTGAAGATTAAAAAAAATCTCTTGAGTGTTTATTGTAGTTGATCCTCAATGAGCTTATATTTTCTATTCATTACTCCCACAAATGTGTCCGGGATTTCCATCACTACTTGACAAGTAAACAAAATCAATTGTGCAATCTTAATATTCTCTTCATCAAAAATTCTTCATGGAAGAGTGAGATTATATTTTATCTGTATAGTTTTATAAAACATTAGCATTAGCATTACCATCTGGAACATTAGAAAATATAGAAATACTTGAAAGTTAGTAGTAATTTTGACTTACAAAATTTATACATTTCTATGATACCAATGTAACCACTCATTTAAGGACCTCTATAAACTAGTTGATCATGGATTTTTATTAGTACATGAGTTCTTCAATATTACTCTTAATCATCACATGCATCTCCTTTTAGAAGAGAGAAGTTTTCAGATGATATAGAAAAACAATTAACTTAATGTCTAGTAAAAGGGACATGTTTAATAAGAAGAAATAGGTTTCTATTGTTATATGAAATGTGTTTGCATACATATTCTGATGAATCAGGGGGTTTAATCAAATGGCCAAGGTATTCTAATAATGTTTGATAACTCATGTAAGATCAAGAAAAATTGGTCTAATATTAATAATCTAGGGCCCAATATTAAATATTGGTGAAAAAATATTTATATTGTGAGAGAACGTAAATGTTCTTATTAGATTAAACTAGGACAGGCCTGAACCATTTGTAAGATGGAGGAAACGGAAAACTAAACCATGGATTTAGCTTCTTCCAACATCCATACAATAGACTACCTGCAAGAAACAACATTGCAACACTAAAATAAACTAATAACGTAAGTCAACAAGGATTTTAACTATATTGCCTTCCTATCTTCAAGATTTGGCAATAAATAGCTAATGCTCTTATATTTTTACACTTAAACACCAAAAGCTATGAAGAATGGAATAAATTGATTCAAAAATAAAAGATAAGTTTGCAAGTAAACAAAATAATGTTATGACCTCGAGATTTTGATAAGTGAGAGAGAGATTTATGTGATAGGTGCAAATGTATTTATAAGTATCCCCATCACTTGGAAATATACCGTGTGAACAATGTGGGATAAAATAAGGTAGTTATGGCTAAACATTATCCCACATTTCTAAATGTATATGATGGATGGAAAAGAAAAGAAATAAATAGGTTGGTTTATGGAGTGGGATTTGAGGATGAATAAGTATAAATTCATGAAATGGTAGAGATAAAGAGATAAAATAATGAATTGATTAAAAATGAATTAAATAAAGGCAAATAATAATGATCCATTTAATCACTATAATGATTATAATAAAGCATGAAGATATTAGATCAAAAAAAATTTGTGTCTACACCATTACATAGACATAAAAGTGAAGAAATCCAAGGTATCACAAGGAGTGGGGGCCCTAAACTAGAGTGTCAGCTACCAAAAAAGAACAGGGAACAACAAACACCCAAAACCAAACACCACAAAACTAGAAGAGGAGACTAGACAAGAATAGAAAAAAAAAAACCCAACAGATACACCCCCACTAGAGATACAAACCAATGGCCTACATAGTGGAGGCTTATTAATTTTTCAATCATAGCTCATCACTTTCACTTTGTCAAAGAAGGATAACCTCTTGTTCAAATCTTTACTTGATGAAATAGGAGGAGACTCCAGGGTAGCTTTCATCCTAGACATCATTGGCTCCAAACCAATAGTAGGAGAAGAATCCAAGTGATGCTTCTTTTTTTGTCTACTCCCTATCAATTTCTTCCAGAATGGCCTATAGAGCTATGGAGTTCTTCTTTGACATTTCATTATTTTGTGCTATCATTTTGTCTATTTTCCTTTTTAGGTACACCTGGTTGTCCTACAGAACCTCAATTTCCTTCATCATCTCCTTTTTTTGCTCCTTCTGGTCCATCTTATCACAAAGGCCCTTCAATTCCTCATCTATGTCTTCCCACTTTTCAAGCTTCTCTACTAAGTCATTTGTCACCATCCAAATCCTTTAATCCTTATCGCCTATTGCCCTACTGGAAGCTTTGTTTCTGGTGATATGTGGATTCTGGTATTGGCTTAGTTGATATGCTCTTACCGATTAGTCTAGCAGTGTGTTGAGTGAAGTTGGATCGGGTTGTTGGTGATCTCCATGACTTGCGGATCATTGGAGATGTTTCTTTGGGCCTTGTCCGGTATTCCCAGAGGTTCATGCATCATTTTATGTTTTTGTGTTTGTGCTTAGTGATTTGAGCTAACATGTTACCATTGCATGTTTCATGAACCGGTTGGTCTTTGTGCCGACTTGATTGAGTTGTAACTATTTATGGATGGTATGAATGGAATTTGGTGAATCATTTAAGGATATAGAAGTTAGAAGATAGAAGATGGACTTTTGAGATCGAGCGAAGATGTAGATCCGACAAGAGTCTGAACTAGTTGGACTAAGGCCAGAAGGCTGAGGTTCGGATTAGGGTAGAACCTGCAGACTGATCCCAGAAGCCAATATGATATGTGGATGATCAATGGATCTTGTAGATATATTGTAAGAATTATTTGTATCCTGGACTGTTTTCTAGCATGTGGCATGTGTAATCCTTCAGACTGTAATAAGATTTATTCAAGTTATTTACCGATTATGTGTTCTATGTTGTTACCAGTTGTTGTTTCTATTGTTTCTGGCATCTTGTTGCCAGTTACTGGTATCTCTTGCATGGTTTACATGTTAAGCTGCAAGGTTGGGCTATCCTTCACTGGATCTCCTTGCCTCGACTGCATCAAGTGGTATCAAAGCTAGTTTGTGAACCTATTGTTGGATAGAGTGTTGTTTGTGCACCAGTTGCTTGGAGAGAAAATTGAGGCAACTTGTGGACTTGTTCAGATCACCGAACATGAGGCAGGGCAAGGTTTGCAGGTAGTCCATCGATCCTAAATCTTGACCTTAAGGCAGTTAGTGGGTGGAGACTTGAATAGATCGTCAATTGAGGTAGGCTACTGTTTGGACTGGTAGATCACCATTGAGAGGCAACCAAAAGCTGTAGATAGATCATCGAACCCCTGAGGCAATTGCAAATACCTTTTCACAGACTGCCAAACTGATCAAGTGATGGGACTCATTTTTTAATTAACCTCGAGAGTCTGATGCAAGAGAACCGCTCTAGTTCTTACCGGTTGGGTAGTGTGTTGAGCGAAGTTGGATTGGGTTGTGGTTGATTTATGTGACTTGTGGATAATTGGGGATGTTACTTTGGGCCTTGGCTAGTATTCCCAGAGGTCCGCGCATCATTTTATGTTTTTGTGTTTGTTCTTAGTGATTTGAGCCAACATGTTACCATTGCATCTCTCATGAATCAGTTGGTCTTTGGGCCGAGTGATTGAGTTGTAATTATTTACAAATGATATAAATGGAATCTGGTGAATCATTTGATGATATAGAAGTTACAAGATAGAAGACAAACTTTTGAGATTGAGCGAAGATCTAGATCCGACAAGAGTCTGAACTGGTTGGACTGCGGCTATAAGGCTGAGGTCTTGATTAGGGTAGAACCGGAAGACTGTTCTTAGAAGATGATATGATATGTAGATGATTTGGGGATCTTGTAATTATGTTGTAATCATTATTTGTATCTTGGACTACGTTCCAGCATGTGGCTTGTGTAATCCTTCAGACTGTAATAAGATCTATTCAAGTTATTTACTACTTATGTGTTTTATGTTGTCACCGATTGTTCTTTCTATTGTTCCCGGCATCTTGTTACCACTTACCAGTAACTCTTGCATAGTTTATGTGGTAAGCTACAAGGTTGGGTTGTCCTTTAGTGGATCTCCCTGCCTTGACTGAATCAGGAACGTCTCTAGCGAATACATGTTTGGGGATTTTATTTTATTTATTTTTTCTCTCGAAAAGTATAAAATATATGAATCGCTAAAAATATTTCATTCATTTGTTTAACTTTCCGTTATCCAAAAGATCCTACGAATTAACAAATTCATCTTCTATAATCTTTCTAGGGAATGAAACTGAGGATATTAGTCACGTTAGACTAAATGATCATGAGCCATATGTATATTGTATTAATATTCCAAGAGTCTATAAAATAAAAGGGATAAGATAAAATAAAGGACATCAATCAGACGTTATTGTATTTTTGAGATATGCTTTCTAATGTTGTGTCTCAAGTCACTCTACCAAATTTACCCTTGTTGGAAGTTTTCAACGTACTGTGTTAGGTAAGTACAATTCCCTTTCATGAATATATATATATATCTAGTTGTACAATCCTGATAAGATATGTGAGTGAAAGGAAGATAATTTTCTTGACATAGTTTTGTACAATACCTCATGCTATATTATTTTCTCATTCTTGTGTAGGCACATAAAGAGTTGGTATGAGGTTTCCATGTGAGCATCATTCCTCAAATTGGTCTCATTCGACATACAATTTGCACTACTGATGTAAAGTTCCTTACAACATCCTCAACACTTCTCTTGGCACCTCATGTCTTTTTCAAGCGGTAAGAAAAAATATCGATACCTTGATCTTCATGCACTTATTACTCAATCTGACCATAATATGAGTACTGTCAATTCCATTGTGTATCATTCTTACAACAGGGTTGAAATCTCTCGTCGCCATCTTATTTCGATGAATCTGTTTTGAACTATTGTAGAGCCTAGATCCCTGATCACGCCTTCCAATCCTCTTGTCACATCGACTACACAATATTTCCACATAGTGGATTGGATCCTTGACTCAAGATATTGTAGGTATCATGTAGGTATTGTTTAGGTGAGGGGAGACAATACGTGTGCACCCTAACTTCACATGTTCACATGGATTTCCACGTCAACCCTCAAGACCTAAAAAGTATGCCTAACTACCAATGCCATGTCAAAACCTGCAAATATATATTTTTATTGTTTGTGTCCATATGCTACCTGTATTGGTCGGATTGGTCCACGGTGTCAACATTTGGCCAGTTTGGTCCACTGACCTAAGCTTGGGTGGGCCCACCCCAACAACTATCATGGCATGCAATTCGAAACCAACATACATGCCGCATGGCAATGACTCACTTCGCAACCCATATCTCCAACTTGTTTGCATTTACACTCCATCATCATCCTACACTCTCCCTTACATTGCCATTTACATATATTGCGAACAACATATACACTATGAATAAAATATAGATTGGCCATGGCAGTGACTCCCTTGGCCACCCATATCTCCCACTTATTTGCATTTACACTACATCATTACCCTACACTTTGCTTTACACTGCCATTTAGTATGCGTCCCTTCACCTTACTTCCACCTCATTTCTCACATTTTTCGAGCGCAAAATCATTCAATGCTCCTGACTCCTTGCCATTTGAGTTATCTCAACTTTATTTCTTTCCCACTTGTTCTCTATTATTCGATGCGAGCAGATACTAATAGGTGTTAACCCTAACACCACATGCCCCTCGTTTCCAATACCAGTCTCTCTTTACAAAGGTTCCCTCATTATTAGGCAATTCACATCCACTTTGAATAGTTTATGTAATGAGAACAAACAACCATTTCAATGATTTTATAGTGTTAAATTGTGTTATAGAGCTCAATGATTAACTTTGAATGGTGATTTGCAGCATAATTGAACACTAAAAGGCCTTCAAAAAACTGTATTTCCTCATTTCATAGATTGCATTATAGGGTGGATTATGATTTTGTTTTGAAATAAATGTTGTTGGCAATGTTGTCTACATGTATATTTGACTATTTGATAATGGCATGTAGTTCACACCTTTAGGACCCCGTACATGAATTGGCTCACCTCCCTAGTGAATTGAGTCACTACCTTGCGATGTGAATGTTAGTTTTGCATGTTCTTTTTTTAATCTTTTTGGGATATTATTGTCGATGATTTAGGAGCAGTGGTAAGGGAGATTTTTGGTTGTAGAAGGCTTTTGATTCTACTTTCATTGTTCTTATTCCAAAGATGTCAGGGGCATATAGCTTTTACAAATTTACACCAATTGGACTTTGTAATTCTATTTATAATATTCTATCTAAGGTGGTGGCCATTTATATTCTTCATTTGTTACCCTTTATTATCTCCTCCCATCAGAATGGTTTCATTCCTAGGTGCCAAATCCTAAACTCTATTGTGATAATTTATGAGAGAATCCACTATTTGGAAACTAATAAAAGGGTTGGTTTTCTGTTAAAGATGGTCTTAATGAAATATTATGACAATGTTAATTGGGGTTTCTCACTAAAGTCTTAAGATCCATTGGTTTTAATAATAGATTTTTGAATATTATTTGGCAATTTATCTCTATAGTCAAATCCTCTATAATTGTTAATGGCTCCCCCTCTACCTTATTTTTCTATTAGAGGGGGATTAGACAGGGGGACCCCATCTCTCCACTTCTTTTTATCATAATGGTGGAATACATGAGTAGATATTGGAAGAGTTAATATCTTTCAATTTTCTGAAAGGTCTTTGCCCTTCTTCTCAACAGCTTGTGTGCTCCCACCATCTCTTTGCTGACGACACGATCATTCTTGGGGAGTCCTCTATCTTGGAAGCTAGATGCATTAGGAGGATATTCCCAAAACAACATTCAGATGCTAGTATGGACATTTTGAGTTTTTGGTTATGCCATTTCGTCTCACTAACACCCTGACCACCTTTCAGTCATGCATGAATCATACATTCAGGCAATAGTTGAGTAAATTTCTTCTAATGTTCCTTGATGATATACTCATTTATAGCAAGACATGGGAAAAACATCTCCTGCACATCGAAGAAGTATTAAATATTCGATTCTGAATCATTATATGTTAAAGCCTCCAATTATGAATTTGGGATGAGAGAAATCATCTACCTAGGACATAAAATTAGTGAAGCGGGAGTAAGTGTGGATGAAGAGAAGATCAAAGCCATCAAGGAATGGCCCACCCCTGGAACCTTAACACAATTAAGGGGATTTGTGGGGCTATGCAACTACTATAGACATTTTGTAAAAGGGTTCTCCAAGATTGCAACACCCCTTACCGATCTAACTAAGAAAGGGGCTTTCGCGTGGAATGACCAGCCCAATAGACCTTTGAACAACTTAAAATAACCATGAGCACTTGTCCAGTATTAGCCATCCCTGACTTCTCTATACCTTTTGAACTACAATGTGATGCATCAGGGGAGGGAATTAGGGCCGTACTCATGCAAAACTAACACCCCATTGCTTTTGAGAGCCGTAAACTTACCGACGTAGAAAGACACTATTCTATCTATGACAAAGAAATACTAGCCATAATGCACGCCTTGGCCAAATTTTTCCAATACCTTGTTTGTGGGAGGTTTGGTGTGAAAACTGATCATAACAGTCTACGCTTCTTCTTGAGCCAAAAGGATCTTAATGATAGACAACAGAAATGGGTGAGCAAAATACAAGCCTATGACTTTGATATAGAATATGTAAAAGGGTTGAACAATGGGGTAGTAGATGCATTATCCCGAAGGGCTCATCTCAATACCATCACCAGTATCTCAAAAGACTAGAAGGAAGAAATCCTTAACGAATATGACCAAGATCCAAAAACAAAGGAAATCATGGCGGGAAATCTTCCAAATGAAGATTTTAAAGTTAATGAAAATCTCATCTTGTATAAAGGAAGGATATACTTGACCCCTCAGACCAGATTCAAAAGTAAAGTCCTCAAAGAATTTCATGATAACCCCCTAGCAGGACACCAACGGTACTACAAAACTTATAAACACATTAGGGAACGATATGCATGGAAAACTAAAATAGTGAACAAATGGATAGAGGTATACGTAAGGAATTATGTTACAGGGCAACAAACTGCTTGGGTTAAGTGGTTACACTTAGGAGAACATTGTTACAATACGACACACCACATGTCAATAGGGATGGGTCCTTTCCAAGCCTTGTACGGCTATGAGGCCACAAGATTTGGAGAACTAATAACCCAAGAAAGGAAAGTACCAAAAGCAAAAGACTTTGTTCAGCAGAGTAGGGACATCATGAAGACCTTGAAAGAGAATTTACAACAAGCTCAAAATCAACAAAAGATCTATGCCGAGAGAAAGAATATAGAACAGTCATTTGAGGCTGGAGATCTGGTGTTTCTAAGATTACAACCATATAAGCAATCATCCCTCAAAAAAAATGGGACGGAAAAATTGAAACCCCGGTTCTATGGACTCTACAAGGTAATTCGAAGAATTGGATAAGTAGCTTATGAGATTGAACTTCCCAAAATCAGTAAAATACATAATGTGTTCCATGTTTCCCGACTCAAGAAGGTTCTCGAACAACACTTGGTTCCTTGCAGCGAACTACCCCCCCTAGATGATGAAGGGAAACTCACCTTGTACCTTGAGATCATTCTAGATACACAGAAAAAAGAGCTTAGGAACCGAACCATTACCGAATACCTGATTAAATGGAAGAATCTCCCAAATGAGGATGCTACTTGGGAAAAGGAGGAAGATCTAAAGATGCTTGAGGACAAGCAAAATTGAGACGGAGGGACTGTGATAACCCCTACGGTATCAGTAGATATTAAATTACTTAATAATATTATATGGATTAATTAAATAAGGTTATTGTAAATAAATGATTAAAATAATAATATAAGTAATCTATGAAAAATAAAGGAAATATATTTAATATATAATAATAAAGAAAAGTGTTATTTAATATTTAATATATTTTAATAAAGAAAATGTTATTTAATATTTAATATATTTAAATGAAATGATATTTAACATTTAATGTATTTAAAATATATATTATAATAATGAAAAGAATTATTTAATATTTATTTTTTAAAAGGCAATATGACCCCTATGCAAAGATAATATACTATACTAGCCCCGATTACTCCCGCACAACTTGGTGCGATGGTAATCACAGCCTGGGCTGCGATTACCACCGCACCCCTTCATGCGGAAGGGGACCCGTGGAGGGGTACAACCCTTCAGGGGATATAAAGGGAGCAACAACAGCAGATGGTTAAGGGAGAAAAAGGCCAGCGGAATAGAAGAGGTAAAGCACGATCAAAGGCAAGTACCGATCTGACACGACTGCTGTGGACAGAATAGGTAAGTAAGGAATCAATATTGTTATATTATAATGCTTACTTTTGTATGTATTAATGGATGTAAATAATTAATATTATAATATATACATTAATGAATGACTATTCTAATAGATAGGTAATGAAGGAACGTAATAAATGTAATTAATGTATATGTAATATTTATGATAATGAATACTTTAATGAACACATCAATGAATGGTTTTCAGGTATTAAGGAATAAGTATAAACCGTATGTTAGTGAATTTGTACTAACATACGTTAATGAATATATATGAATGCCTAGTAGGAATATATGTTAAGAAATAAATGTGAATATTGGTTAATGAACATTTTAAGGAATATATGTAGGAAGTACATGTTAAATCAGGAATATGTACATATGGATTATGAAATAGGAAAATAGTAATAAAAGGCAAAAATAAATTATAAATGTAATCACATGTTGGAGGCTATAGGGAGGTAACTCCCTTAGTCTAAGGGAGGGGTTATGATAATCCCTAGGGCAGTATATATACTGAATACCTATATGCATATGTATGGCTTGGTTGACTAAGTTCAACCAAGAAGAGATGGATCTGGCCGGTCCCCTCCGAGGACTTGGGTGATGAGGTGCATCACCCAAGGCAAGAAATGGACATAGGGTCCTCCTTGGATGGCTTGGGTGTAAGAAATTACACCCGACAGGAATCAAATTAACCTTCGATTTCTTGGAGGGCTTGGATGTAAGAAATTACATTCAAGATAGGAGTCGAATTCACCTTCAACTTCGTGCAGGGCTTGTAAACAAGATGGGTTCCAAGAAGGTGAGCCTCACAGCCGCTTAAGGACATATCTTCGTATGGCATTCATATCCTTTTTAATTGATGAGAATTGTGATTATGTAATTAAGTATTTTAAAGTTAGATTGCAAGATAAATTTTATATATATATGTTGTATTCTAACAATCTGTTTTGCAGGACAGTGATCTCTAACTAGTAGGGACATTACACACTTGACATTGAATTATATAGAAAGACATCCATAAATATTGCATGACAAAAAGTTTATATTATTTTTCCTTTTTGCAATAGTAAATAATCGCGTTGTGAATTTACATATTATAAGACATCTAGAAACAGTATGATTGTAATTTAGAACATGAAAGAAGCATTTTAATTTAAAAATGATATAGAAAGATATGTATAAATTGGCTGTTTTCTTTTTTAACATAATTAGAAAATGCAAGTACAAAATTTTCGTAGCCATTTAGAATTCAACGAACAATAAAAAGCAATAGCCCTTTTAAAAATAAAAATTATATGGAATAACATTTTAAAAGATTGCATTATGTTAATGTACATACTATTTTCATTTGAAGATGTGAAGGTTGTATCATTTTCATAAATCATAAATTCGTTATCACTTTTTTAATAATTAAAAAAAACATTACATATATATATATATATATATATATTTATAGGTGCATGTGCGCGTATGTTTTTGTTACCTAAAATCTGCATTTGAGCAATCAAACTGCCTATAATTTGTGTGGGAAAGATAGTCATAAATTCATTGCGACCTTTTAATAATTTTAGCACACACACACACACACACACATACTCGCATTTGAGTAATTAAACCACCTATAATTTTTGTGGGAAAAACAATCATAAAACTCCTTTGTTTGTCCACATAAACATATTTTATTGTGTGAAAAAATCAATCATATATTCACTCTGACTTTTTAATAACCCCCATTTGACCATATGAACATATTTTAATGATTTCATTTCTTTTAAATATTTGATGAAGCACATATAACAACCAATTCTAGATTAAATATTTTAGATTTTATTTGTACACAAAAATATATTTTAAAATTTTTATTTCCTTTATTACAGAAAATACATGTCACACACACACACACACACACACACACACACACATGCAATCTTTTGTGATGGTGACCACATGTAAGTAGCCATCCTTCTAACAAAGTTCAACAATATTTTGTTTGGACCCATGTTAAGTGGGATGCTTTAAAAGAGATTATCAAAAATGTTTGTTGCATTCATTTGTATTCTAGCACCAGTGAATAAAAAACATGTTTTCTCAAAATGGCTCTCGTGAACTCTCCCGCTCTGGAGATTTCAAACTTGATCGTTGTTTGCAACATCTCGTATGCAAGCCTGGGTGTGGAATCTTCTGCTCATGCTGTTGGTTTAGAGCACAATGCTCCCCTGATTGGTGCGGAGGCCCTTTGACGCCCCCCTCCTGCTGTGACTAGCGGTTTGACTACTGTTGGGGGTTCTGCTGCTACTGTTGTGGACGCCCCCAAGCTTGCTCCTGGATTTACCTTTGCCCTTGTGGCTAGAGCTGCTTCACAAAAGGGTCCTCGTCCTCTTCTCTATGCCAAGACTTCCCCTATTGTGGTTTGTGGCCTGGAGGTTACGAAAAATGTTGAGTTCTACCAACGTTACACTTTGGTATGTAGATTTACTGGGTTTTGGCCTTCTCTTCCAAAACTTCATCCTTGGGCGAGTGATTCTTGGAAACCTCTTGTTGCTCATTGCATTGAACTTTTTCCTTGTGCTAAAGGCTTTTTCATTGCCTCCTTTACTTCTACTCTTGATCGTGATTTGATTTTGAGTAAATTGTGGATTTGGGGAGATCACTCTCTTTCTCTTAAGCCCTGGACAACTTCTTTCAACCCCCTTACTGAATATTTTACTGTTTGTCCGATTTGGGTCCGCCTTCCTAATCTTCCCCTCCATTTCTGGGAGCCTTCTTGCTTTGAGGCCATTGGTAGCTCCATTGGTAGTTTTCTGAAAGTTGGTGATGTCACAACTTCTATGGGTCATTCAACCTTTGCCCATTTGTTAGTTGATATTGATATTTCTCAGCCCCTCCCTAGGGATGTGGTTCTCATGGTTGGGGATAGGCCTTGGACCCAATCGTTGGATTTTGAGGGCCTCCCCTTTCACTGTCGAAGATGCTTCTCAACGGTTCACTTAGCTTCGGACTATTTCCTCTCCCATCATAGAGGTGCTGCTACTTGGTTGAAGGATGCTACTAAATATCACTTGACGATTAATGCTTCTGAATCTACTTCTGTTGACTCCTCTTTAGAGGATGATTTCTCCTCCTGTGATGAGGTGCCCCTTACTTTTGATGATGCCTTTGTTGATGTTTGTGCTGTCGTGGAGGCTCCTACTTCTATTTCTCCTACTCCACAACTTCTCTCTTCTCCTGGCAATTCTTCTCTTGTTGTTGTTCATCAGCAACAGTCTGCTAGCATTTTTGCTCTTGTTGTTGTTCGTCAGCAATAGTCTGCTTTTGTGTTGCAGTAGCAATCTGGCAGTATTTCTGTGGGGCCCTCCCCACTTGATTTTTCTTTGAATTCTCCTAATGACTTTGTTGCCTAGATGATTGTTTGTCGCAAGTGGAAGGGAATATTTGCCTCCCTTTCCCAATCCCCCCTTTGTCAATTTTTGGGTGTTTCCCCCCATTCTTGAGTTTGGGTTGGGTTGTTGCAGGTTTGACAAGTTTTTTTGGCCTGTCTAAATCTATTTGTTTGGGGTTTGTTCCCCTTTTTGGTCCATTTGCTACCTTTGTGCTATTATTTTTTCTCATAGCCTCTTGGATTTGTAAAGGGTCACTGCCCTAGTTAACGTTGTTTAATTTTTTGATAGCCTTTTGGCCATGTAAAGGGTTAGTGCCCTTGTTAACGCTACTTTTTTGATAAAAAACAAACATGTTTAGTAGAATATGGTTTAAAGGTCTTATGGTTTCCATATTTTATTAAGTGTTTCCATGATATTTTGTCACTTGGTTATGATTATGATCTGCAGATTTTACATTTATATGGTTTTGATATTTTAGAAAGGTTTTTGTAGCTACTGCTTGCATCTAGTCATCCAAACAACTGTAATAGCCACTTGCACATTAAATGTTTCTGGGTTTTGTTTATCCACCTAAATAAATATATATGCATGCACATCTATGCATGTATATACATATATGTGGATTTGAGTTTCTATATACAAAGCAATAAGTATGAAATAAAGAAAAGTTTGATATATTCAAGAAGCAATAGTCAAAACAGATAAAAAATGTGAATACACAAATACATAGTACAAAATATGCACCCATAATACATAATCTTAAAAATTGGGATTGCATTTTGCTACAACATGCAGAATTTTCATGCTATCATTAAATTTATGGTTTTTATGTGTATGTAAAAGTTTTCTCAAACCAAAATTCATCACATAAGTATGACATAAATCACTAAGCAAACCTGGAACAAAATTTGTAATAAAATGCATTAAAAAAATGTTTGTTGTAAACTTGCGTATTGTATTGGCTTCCTTGTAGTTAGATATTGTCTTGGGAATCTCTATCAAGTATCAAAAAAGATAGGAACTTCTTGGAAACTACAAAAGAGCCACATTCAAAATGCCAGCTTCTAGTCATTCATTTGTTGTACATTGAACCTAAATACTTTCTATCGATTTCCCTTTTTTTTGAATTCAACTTGTAAAGCTGTTAGTCATCACAAAGATGATTCTCATCACAACTAGCATGAGAATCATCTGTATCAGATGTGGACACAATGGATGCTAAAGGGAAAGCTAGATCTATAGGAGTAGAGTTGAGGACATCAAACCAGTAAAGCCTTTGGAAGATTCGTTGTTCCAAATGCTAGTTGTCTGTAGTGTGGTTCCATACTAGATAGAACTCACAAATACTTTGTGTCCATGCCGAGATTTGTTCCTGGGCAATTTTGGATAGCCTTTCATGATATGGTAGATTGAGGAAAACCCCCTGTGGTCCCTAATGATGTACACGTTGTCTGTTCCATTCATTGTTTGATTCAGAAGAAAAGAAATATATATAATTTATGTCTATACATATTAACTTAAATAAAATAGAATAACTTTTAAGTAAATAAAATAGTTTTGAATTGATATTTCTTGACTTTTTTTAATATAGATGTATTTCTAATATATATACACACTTGTAATATTTCATTTTCTTTGACAAATTTTTTTGGTGCATTAACATATTATACTTAAATAATAAGTAATCTTGAATTTCAATTCAAACTATTTTGAACTTCCTCCTCATATATTGATTACCCATATTTCCACCTAAAATCTCTAGTAAAGTAATCAAACCCTCTATAATTTGTGTGGGAAAATATATAGGAACATATGCGCAAACATAAATAAATAGTGTTGGGGAACATAGTGTTATGTTTACTTGAGTGAAATTACCAAATAGCAATAACAAAGATCAAATAGTAATGTGTATACATACATACATACACACTTCATAATTTATTGTGTATTTGCTTTGATGTTTCTTACAAGCTCCCACTAAGGCCCATAGGCTCCCACTGAAGTCCATGGGCTACCTCTCTATATATATGTGTATGTGTGTGGGTATATATATATATATATATATATCAAAAACTTCAATGAAACAACACAACCTATTGAAAATGAAAATAAAACATTACTTGTCAAGCACTCGAGATTAAATTATTGAATGTAGATGGAAAAAACTCACAAAATCCAACACTAGTTTGGAAAGCACCACACAACCGACCCCATGTTGTCCAGGTTTACGTGGTTGTAGGTAGGGCTCGCATGGTACAATAAACCTACCACTAATAAATCCTATGGCATTTCAAGCAACATCGAAGCTGAAGATTGATTTTTTATAAAAACCCACCAAAAAAATGCAAACACGACATTGACAGCTTTCTAGCCTCTTGTGGGAAAGAGGTGTCTGGTGGGCATAGACTTTTCCGAATTACAGACAATTTTATGTGCTTACTAGCCCTCATTATACACATAGATACATACATACATGTATATGTATAAGTAACATATACATGTATATATATCACCACAAATAAACACATTATATCAAACATGGTTGCGACTTTCATCTATATTTTGGTTACTTAACAAAGATTAGGTGCTTCTATTTCTTTTGTTATCAATTCAGTAGGCTATAAAACCCACACTAAAAACACAACTCTCATAAAATTGTGGAAAATTAATGGAAGTCATTTTATGTTGAAGCAACATTTACCTTTTCTTCCACAACACGTTAAAAACCATTTAACCTGAAAATGAAAAATTACATGTTAAGCATCCAGGTTTATTATGAAATGCAGAAGAGAAATAATTCACAGAGGCCAACACAAGTCCCAAAATACACCACACACCTCAGTGGATCTTGTACAACATTGCATGAAGACAAGTAGCATACACACACACACATATAACCATAATTAAATATGGAAATCATTTAACTTCAAACCATGAATTTCTTGGCATGCACCTAGCCTTCGAAACGAGATTCCTTCACACCTCAGCATAATTTCTTAACACATCATAGCTCTCTTTCTTTTCTTTTTTAGAAAAATAAATTGTCAAATGGAGGTGAAAATATCAACAACACATTACCCAATAGACAACAACTATCTTTTCATTTGAGATGACAAGACACTTGACAATAACCCCCATCAAAAGAGAACTTCCAAAAAGTACCAAAAAAGGGATGGGAATTATTTAACATGGAAACAACTATTGCTTTCCCTTCCCTCATAGAACCAACATAGCAACCACAGAACAAATGAAAATAGCAACCAGATTTGTCACCCTATTCCTTGGCTGCCATTTTAATCTATGGGTTTCACTCTTTTCTTTCTTTTCATATTTTGTTGAGGGTTTTTTAGATATTCCTCTCACTTGGTTACAATTTCCATTTGCAGGTTTTAAGATTCTATTGTTCCCATGTTTTTATATGTCTGTGTATATCTTTGTGTACAGGGAAACAAAAATCAACTTTCAGTTAACCACAAATAGTTTTGATTTGTTTTAATTAGGATAAGTCTTCCCTTTGCAAACGTGCATTCCACAATGATCAAGGATTTGTCAAAGTACACCCTACACACAAGCTAATCAAAATAGCTATCTTTGGCAGTTAGTTGATTCTCTGACTCCCTTTTTTTTAAGAGCACCATCTCAAAGGATCAAAGTAATTGTTTCTAGAATTATTCCATAGAAAAACAAGCAAAATCAATATAATCATATCAAAGACAATAATTATTGACTACAAGTTTGAGCATAGGGATGTTGAAAAGGTTTATGTTCAAGACCACACAACCTACCTCTCCTGCAAAAGGTTTTTGCAAGAAAGAGGTATCTTGACCTTAAGGCCATCAAGTCTTAGAAATTTAAATCATTTTTTACAAGGATCCAGAGCCCACTGAATTAATCGGATGCTCCCATTACAATGATCAAAAATAGTATCATGTGCCTAGTGAAGTTTGGATGCAACCAACTGGGTGAACTCGCAATAATGGTTCCCACTTTTTTGCCACGTTTGACATTGTGATGAACATTTTTAAAATAATCTTCAACTTCCAAGAACTATAAATTTTAAACTATTAAAAGTTGAAGATGATGTAAATTAGTGATTTGTAGCATTTTGTTTGTACATTCTATATACAGTTTTTTCAAAAAAAATTGAAGGATTTTTTTTAAAAATTTCCATCTCCCTCGAAAAGTAGTTTTTTTGCAACAAACTACATTTTTAAGAGTGATGTGCCTCCTGAAATTCATAAAAATTTTTCTCTAAATGATTAAAACTCAATTCTTTCAAATTTTGGTTTGTAACATCAATAACGAGGGCTTGCAATTGGTTTGATAGTGATATGTTCAATATTTTTCATTTTATAAAGTTTTGAAATCCGACTAGTCATAATTCAGACATAGGTTTAAGTTTGAACACATAACTTGTTCTATAAATATTGAAATAAATTACATAGGAGATCGTATAGAAGATGCACATGATGTTGTTGAATGGTTTAAAAAACACTTTGATCAACCTAATTATCCTGGGGAATCATCATCGAGAACATACAGAACCATTCCATATAGAGTGTTTTGGGAGATAACCGGTACGTGTTCTCTTTTAGTGTTTTATTTTAATTTTTTTTAAACTGTTCCTAGTTCAAATGTTTCAATTTAACAACTTGATCTACATGTACATGTTCATGTACACATGTACATGTTCATGTACACATGTACATTTTGCAGATGTGGATAGAATATCAATGCATGGATGCAAGAGAGTGGAGAGGACAAGATCTTTGCATTGTGTCATGAGTACAGATAATCGCCCATGGACATTATACACTAGGGATTATTCATGTTTTTGTTCTGATTGCATTTTGGAAAACTATGTTGATTGCAAGAACCAAGAGCTTGGATATGTTAGTGAATGGAAATTGGTGCCACTAGATGTTTCTGACACATATGAGGATTCAAATGAGGATGAAAAATTTGAAGACATTCCTTTGATTTCTGTTGATTATGATCATATTTCAAGATTGATTAAAGAAGGTACATATGACGTAACTTAGAATTTATTTAGCTTGTGCAAAATTGCAGGAGATATTTTTGCAGTCATAGAAGAAGATGGAATTATAGAAGGTGTTAGTTATTATTTATTGCGTTGCACAAAAGAGAGAAAGAAGTTATTGAAATCCGAAATGAGTGATGGAATGTCATTTCCCACAGGTTTGAACTGATTTGAATATGTATGTACAAATCGCTTACATACAAATTTTTAATTTCGCACATTTCTTATATACATGTACATGCAGGCTCAGTTGTAGTGCAAGGGAAATATTTCAAAACAAATTAAAATTGTTCAACATGGGATTCATTTCACTGAATACCAAATTGGCAACAAGGTATATCAGTATAGTCACTTGGTCATTTTTGTTGGCCTAATTCTTCAAACAGTTCCACGTCGAGGGTGGTCTCAAAATTGGAGACTAAATAGTGAAGATCGTGACAAAATATTAAGTGTTATTGAAGAGCGTTCTAAACCACTTGATGTGGTATGAACTATATATATTTAGTAATCCAAAGTACACATGTGGTTCAACCCGCGTGAATTGAATTAATACTTGATAAATTCTAGAACTTAACTTGTTTTGAAACTTCGATGAATATTTTTTAAGTTTAAATACATGAAATTTTCAATTATATCAAATTAGGATGTATGAAGTTAATTTGTATGTACATGTTTAAATGCATGTTTAATTTGTATGTATATAGTACTGTATCTAATTCTAAATACATGCAATTTGTAAGGACCACTAGTGAAAATACTTTAATTAAAAATGCATATTTAAATTAGAATGTAATATGTACATGTGTAAAATTGATATATGGAATTAGGACATGTGTAATTAGGACATGTACATGTTGTGAACTATTTAACTTGTAGACATACCTAGAAGCACATACCATGTGAACTATTTAGTACATGGTTTTAAGTTTAGTTTGTTCATTTGATATTAATTAGTTCAAGTGTGATTTTTATATTGTTCATTGGAGTGGATATACTCTTTTGTTTGAACATGTTCTTTTAAATTTTAATGCATATCTACTCTATGTACATACATTACATGTATTAAAATTTAAAGTTTTAGAGAACATGTGCATTCTTGATCATATATATATAAATTTGAAAGTTTTAGAGAGCATGTGCATTCTTGATCATATAAATTTAAAGTGTACATAATTATTTCTAACATGCATGTGCATTCAATCATATATATATTTAAAATTTTATCTTCAAATACAAATGATGTGATATATTTAATCTAGGATCAAACATGCACACAAACTATATGTATGTATATGTATGTACACTATGATGTTATAAGGGGTCATATGTGATCTCCTAAGGGGTCACGCATGTGTTAACGTATGTGTGACCCCTTAGGACCACATACGACCCCTTAAGACACTATTTGATGGACTAAGGTGTATGTCATTCACACTAGGATTTTATAAGGGGTCATATGCGGTTCTAAGGGGTCAGGCATGTGTTATAACACATGTGTGACCCCTTAGGACCACATATGACCCCTTAGGACACTATGTGATCATAAGGGGAATGTCATATGTACACTAGAATGTTATAAGGGGTCATATGTGACCTCCTAAGGGGTCACACATGTGTTAATGCATGTGTGACCCCTTAGGACCACATACAACCCCTTAGGACACTATGTGATCCTAAGGGGAATGGCATATGTACACTAGGATGTTATAAGGGGTCATATGTGGTCCTAAGGGGGACCACGCATGTGTTAATGCATGTGTGACCCCTTAGGACTCTATGTGATGGACTAAGGGATATGTCGTTCACACTAGGATTTTATAAGGGGTCATATGCGGTTCTAAGGGGTCACACATGTGTTAGAACACATGTGTGACCCCTTAGAACCGCATATGACCCCTTAGGACACTATGTGATCCTAAGGGGAATGGCATATGTACACTAGGATGTTATAAGGGGTCATATATGGTCCCAAGGGGGACCACGCATGTGTTAACGCATATGTGACCCCTTAGGACTCTATGTGATGGACTAAGGGGTATGTCATTCACACTAGGATTTAATAAGGGGTCATATGCGGTTCTAAGAGGTCACGCATGTGTTATAACACATGTGTGACCCCTTAGGACCACATATGACCCCTTAGGACACTATGTGATCCTAAGGGGAATGTCATATGTACACTAGGATGTTATAAGGGGTCATATGTGACCTCCTAAGCAGTCACGCATGTGTTAATGCATGTGTGACCCCTTAGGACCACATATGACCCCTTAGGACACTATGTGATGGACTAAGGGGTCATATGCAGTTCTAACCTGGGGTCACGCATGTGTGTTAGAACACATGTGTGACCCCTTAGAACCACATATATGTGATCCTGAGGGGAATGTTGTATGTTCACTAGGATGTTATAAGGGGTCATATGTGGTCCTAAGGGGTCACGCATGTGTTAATGCATGTGTCATACCTTAAGGCCACGTACGACCCCTTAGGACACTATGTGATGGACTAAGGGGTCAATGTGGTTCTAAGGGGTCAGGCATGTGTGTTAGAACACATGTGTGACCCCTTAGGACAACATATATGTGATCCTAAGGGGAATGTCGTATGTTCACTAGGATGTTATAAGGGGTCATATGTGTTCCTAAGGGGTCACGCATGTGTTAACGCATGTGTGACCCCTTAGGACCACATATGACCCCTTAGGACACTATGTGATGGACTAAGGGGTATGTCATTCACACTAGGATTTTATAAGGTGTCATATATGGTTCTAAGGGGTCACGCATGTGTTAGAACACATGTGTGACCCCTAGGACTACATATGACCCCTTAGGACACTATGTGATCCTAAAGGGAAGGTCGTACGTACACTAGGATGTTATAAGGGGTCATATGTGGTCCTAAGGGGTCACACATGTGCGTGACCCCTTAGGACCACATATGACCTCTTAGGAAACTATGTAATGGACTAAGGGGTATGTCGAACACACTAGGCTTTTATAAGGGGTCACATGCATTCCTAAGGGTCACGCATGTGTTAACACATGCGTGACCCATTAGGACCACGTGTGACCCCTTAGGGTCCACTATGCGATCCTCTATGGTCCTAAGGGAACATATATTGTCATCAGGGGCATATGTGGTCTTAAGGGGCCATGTTGTGTATGTAATAGGATGTGAAAATGGCTCACATTGTAGAGGATTTATTTTGTCTAATTTGTTTAAATTTGTTATCTAAATTTTTTAATGTTTTTTTAAATTAAAACTTATTAATTTTTCTAACGTTTAATTTATTATATTTATGTTTGTGACATTTTTCTAATTTTCTTTTTTTGTTAATGTTTTTCTAAGTTCTAATTTACTACCTTAGTTTTCTATGTTTTTCATAACAATTTTTTAAAATGTTGAAAATAAAATACATATAAATAGTTATGTAATTTTAAAAACAAATTGACACTCTTCAATCAAAACATTAAATTATCAAACATTTTTCTAAAATAATGAAAAACAATAAATTATCAAACATTTTTCTAAAATGCTGAAAAACAATAACTATATGATTATTTAATTAAAAAAATAAATTAACAAACAAATTATTTATAAATTTAATAAAAAAATACATTATTAAACCAAAAAAAGGGTTATTTTGTGCACCTGAAATAATGTAGGTCGAAAACTGAAATGTGAGACATGCTAGCTGTTGCAGACAAAGAACGGTGACGTGATGCTGACAATTGGTTCGATTTAACCCCCACTCGACAGAAAAAGACAACTTCGACAATGACAGTTTAACTGTCACAAACGGTATTTATAAAAGTTTCCAAAAAACTATTTGAAAATGGGTTCGAGCGAACCCAAAATTCACCTGCGGTTTGAGCGAACCCATGTCCAATGGCAGGTTCACTCAAACCCTAAGGGGTAGTTTGAATGAACCACCCTATTTCGTTCAAACCCCCCAAAAAAAAATTGCCACTTTCACCAATTTCCTTCGTTGGTGAAAGTGGGAACCATTAATGTGGGAGTACCTAGCTTCAATCTCCTCTTTTATAGATTACACAATCCTATTGCAACAAAATTGATAGCTTTGGTTAAGAACTATATTTAGAGGACCGCAACTAGGAAAACAAAAGTTGCCACAACTTCACTACCATGGATAGTTGTTCATGATTCAATTTTCTTGTGAATCAAACAATAAATGGAACAGACAACGTGTACATCATTAGGGACCACAAGGGGTTTTCCTCAATCTACCATATTATGAAAGGCTATCCAAAATTGCCCAGAAACAAATCTTGGCATGGACACAAAGTATTTGTGAGTTCTATCTAGTATGGAACCACACTACAGACAACTAGCATTTGCAACAGCGAATCTTCCAAAGGCTTTACTGGTTTGATGTCCTCAACTCTACTCCTATAGATCTAGCTTTCCCTTCAGCATCCATTGTGTCCACATCTGATACAGATGATTCTCATGCCAGTTGTGATGAGAATCATGTTTGTGATGACTAACAGCTTTACAAGTTGAATTCAAAAAAAAGGGAAATCGATAGAAAGTATTTAGGTTCAATGTACAACAAATCAATGACTAGAAGCTGGCATTTTGAATGTGGCTCTTTTGTAGTTTCCAAGAAGTTCCTATCTTTTGTGATACTTGATAGAGATTCCCAAGACAATATCTAACTACAAGGAAGCCTATACAATACGTAAGTTTACAACAAACATTTTTTTAATGCATTTTATTACAAATTTTGTTCCAGGTTTGCTTAGTGATTTATGTCATACTTATGTCATGAATTTTGGTTTGAGAAAACTTTTACATACACATAAAAACCATAAATTTAATGATAGCATGAAAATTTTGCATGTTGTAGCAAAATGCAATCCCAATTTTTAAGATTATGTATTATGGGTACATATTTTGTACTATGTATTTGTGTATTCACATTTTTTATCTACTTTGACTATTGGTTCTTGAATATATCAAACTTTTCTTTATTTCATACTTATTTCTTTGTATATAGAAACTCAAATCCACATATATGTATATACATGCATAGATGTGCATGCATATATATTTATTTAG
>NC_081407.1:277426515-277541515 GCF_030272615.1 Cryptomeria japonica
TTTTTGAAGTTGACAAGAATATGCAAATTGAAGAATAATATAATTTGTTAGTTCCTACAATCCTCTCTCCAATTTAAACAAATTCACCATCTCCTAGTAAAGAATTTATTAGACAAGAACTCCTGGAGGATGATTGGGGAGCATTAGATTTCACACCTTATCTTTAGAAAATCTAAGATGAATAAATTTTGATACTAAACTTCTATCCTAACACATGTCTAGATATTGATTGGGATATTGATTGGGCTTCTTTAAACTTAAATCCAATTTTAACTAAGAGTAAACTCTCTCCTAATCCTACACATGGATACAATTGACAAGTTTTAGGATGTGTGAAACAAAGTCATGAAAAGCTAGGTTTCCAACCACTTCCTTTGTCAACATCCCTTGCTTTATTGTCTAGTGGATTTACATCTTCTCATTCCCATATGACATCCCAACAAGCTAATGTCGTGCCCAATCCTCTTCATGAAAACTCCATTTCACTTCTCTACTATAAATTAATCCTGATACCCAGGGACTAGGGAGCCTAGCACCCCAGTCCTCCTCAGGACCAAGGTTCCCAACACTCGAGTCCTCCGAGTTCAAATCTATTTTTTTACTTTCTCTTCCAGACTATTTCAAAATCAATAATTCATGTTGGTAGCTCCAAAGAACATAAAAATAACATAAAAGTAACAAGTGATGATGGATGGCATATTTTCATGATCATTTCAGGTAAAATTCAAGTTCATATCATGTTTCTCCTTACTATGTGAAATTTTTAGCTCACCTATTAGGGGCTCATTCTCATTCATGGTGGTACAATTCTAGGTGTAATCATACTTAGTGATAAACATGATAGTTTATTTATTATTGTCTCTATGCTTGGTGGCAAGAATATATTCTATCTTATCTCTTTTGTCTCTCATGTATCACTATTCTCTTTAGGGGTTGTGTTTTTCATGTAATGATATCCTTTCTTGCATAGAATAGTATTTTTCTTATGATTAATCGCTCCCTACTGGAGTATGTGATCCTCCATTTTAATTCTTTCTTTAAAGATGGCCTCTTCCTTAGAGTTGCATTTTACATATATAAATGTCTTTCCTTGCATTGAATATTCCATAATGTGAGTGTAAAGTGGAAAAATCGAACCCTAGTTGTCCTCCCCTCCCCAACTCCAAGGAGAGAGAAGGGAGAGTCACTAGGGTTGATGGTTTTCACTTAGGAGGGACTTAACATTCAAAAGAGGGGTTGAAACCCACAAGATCCAATCCCACACAATGCAAGATTGGATTCTAAATGAGTTTCAAGGGTTGTGATAGCAAGGATACCCTCTTTTGTAAAGAATGTAGATAGAAAGATTGAACTAGGAATGCATGTGAAGTAGGAAAGATTCACTTATAAATAGAGATAGGGACATGGGATGAAGCTGCGGACCTGGAATTAGCAGTAAAATGTCGAGACGGTGCTGTTCTGCAAATTTGAGTGAAAGTTGACGGGACGATGGTGCCCGGCGTGCACATGGTCCTCCGAAAAATCCGCGAAACGAAGGGGGATCTGTTCATCTCTGCACAAGGATTCCATATCTTCAATTACAACCGCATACCTGCAACCTACACACAGAAAAGAGAGGACGATTGGGGGGTTAGGGATGAGGGGTTTGCCTTTACGTCAAACTCCAGTTTTGGAATTAACGAAGAAATGAGAGTGTTGTAAATGTAAATGTTTGTAATGTAAACAAGTACTGATACCTTGTTGTAAGAATGTTTGTATTCTTACATGCGAAGGTGTAATGTATGTAGTATGTTGTATGTTGTATGTGATCTCCTCTTCAATGGTTGAATCATTGTCTTGAATGCAACACTTAGCCTTGAATGGAGACTTAGAATGCTCAATTGCTTGAAGGAATGCTTGAATGCTTGAATGTTTGAATGTTTGAATATCGCTTTCGCCTCTTGCTCTTGCTTATTTTCTTTCCTCCCTTTCTAGGAGAGGAAAAGTAGTTTATATACTTGTCAATTAGGGTTGATAGACTGATTTTTCTGACCTTAGACCAACCAGGAAACATTATTTCCTGAATTGCAAACTTAAAGACCCGATGCCCAAAAGAGACCGGGCCCAAAATAGGGCCAGGGACCAGGGCACTGGGCGCCATGGTCCTGGGGGACCAGGGCACTGGACGCCCTATTCCTGAAGGACCAGGGTGCTAGGCACCATGGTCCCACCTCCCGGGACAGCAGGGTGCAAGGAGGGATCAGGCGAGGGTGCAGAAAAATGTAGTTTTTGGTGTCGTAAACAGGTTTCGGGGTCTCCATTCAGGTTCAACGTTGCGTCACCATCATGAAGAGCCAAATGCAGTCGAAATTGCAAGTGTCACAATTTTAGGATGCTACATTTAGCCCCCACTTTAGCGGGAGTATAAGTGTATGCTCATACTTTCGGTAAAGTACAAGGAAACAACATTGAAAGACTTTCACCACGTCAAGGAGGCAAGATACACCAAGCCCCCAGTGGACTAAGGATCTTATGACTTCGATTGACAATGTAAAAGGGAAGATCACGAGGGAGAACCATGACTGTTAGTAGTAAGGTTTCCTCACTATGAGTCATGCAAGAAAGATATCAAAAATTTTCAAGGCAAAGCTAAATTTGTCAAGAAATTTTCAAGTATCTTGAAAAGCTATGGACGGGATGTATGCCCCCCTACGTTAAAGCGATCGCACATGCCTCATCGGGGGTGATTGCTTTAAGGTAGTGATACATATAAGAAATGAGAAAGGAGCACGTTATCACAAATATTTAGCCCCCAAGTGTGAGATAAGCCCAAGGATAATAGACACAAAACACAAAGCACAGGGTGACTTCGCTTTCCTCGGGGTTAGTATGCTGTATAATAATTCATGTATATCATATGTATGTATGCATAATTGTTCTTCCTTCCCCAATCAAGGAAGGTCACCTAGAAGAAGGGAACACATGTGTCTTTTGAGTCAACATGAGAGAGACCAAAAGAGATCTCAATGCTTTGCATCATCCTCAAGTAGACAAAACTAAGGACAATGAATAGAAGAATGAGAATAACACATAGAAGAAGTAACAAAAGAGATCAAGAGAGGAGGAGAGAGTCTGCTATGCTAATGAAACTAGTCTAGCATGTCATCTACCCCCCGATCTTGCTGATCAATATTTCGGGAAGGCAGGAAACACGCTAGAGGAGGAACATCCAACACAGTAGATGGAGCTATCACAAGATCCAAACAAGGGCTATGTTCATGTTCCAAGCCACGTTGTTCTTGTCTAGGAGCTAGAATAAGTGCTTTAGAAAATTTGTTAGATAAATGGTTATCAACATCAACATATTCATATTCACTATTAGAATGAACAGGAGTAACATTTTCATCATGAATAACATTTTCATCTATATCATCATCAAGATTTATAAAAATAGGATCTTTAACTCGCACAGGATCAAGACCATCATGCATCTTATGTTTAGGACATTTCGACTCAATCTTCGGCTGAGGAGAAAATGGAATAATACTGGCTGAAGGTGTTTTTGGGGATTGCAAAGTTTGAGAAGCAGCTGCCTGAGCTCTAAGACGATGCTTTCATCGGTGTTCACGTGCAGAATGATTTCTTCTAGTCTTAGTAGGAAGTTGAGAAGATTGAGGAGGAGGAATGTTCTCATCCTTATCACTTGGGTGTTTAGGTTGTGGTCTCTTAGGTTGGGTAATAGGAGAAGAAGAAGGTCTCTTCTCTCTATAAGAGGAAGGAGGAGGAACTACTCCATATAAGGGAGGAATATTTGGTTTAGGAAGGAGACCAAGTCCATCATGACGAGGAGGTATAAGTCTACTTTTAGGAAGTTTATTAGTCATAGGCATAGTCACATTCATAGGGATGGGTTGGGAATCTTCTTGAGGAAAGACATTAGTTTTATCTTTCAAAGGAAGAACTTCCTTCTCAAGAACGATAGGAATATCAAGTTTGGGTGTTCTAGGTTCACTTAGAGATAGGATCATATCTTTTTTCCACTTTTGATAAGATTTGAAAAGATGATCACTCCACAGTGGAAGAGATTGGAATTGTTTAGGCCAAAAATAATCAATAGGAATGCTAGAAGTTCTTTCAGCTAGTTTAAAGAGACTATGATTGACAGAGATAGTATTATGATCAATCAAATCTTGAATTTTACCCTTTAAAGAAAAACATTTTTCAGTATCATGCCCAGGATGACGATGAAATTGACAAAAAGATTTGTTATCAAAATAGGGTGAATTAATCTTTGTAGGATCTATTTGCTTTATAGGAGGAAGAGTAAGCACATTTTGTTCCAATAACTTATTCATAATACTATGCAATGATTCATTCAAAGGATTAAACTTTCTTTCTTTCTTGAAAAACTTAGAAATAGGAGGCACACCTGATGCCACATTCACATTGTTGTTGATGATGTTTTCATTGAATTTAATGGACTCTCTGTTCGGTTTAAACTTCCCAAATGGTTGTTGACTACTATCACCCTTATCACTCGGAGCCATAGGATTTGCTTGTTCCATTTGACTCACAGTCAGTTGATAATTGTGAAGAGTTGCACACAACTGTTGGAAAGAAGTAAACTCAGAAAACAGAAGTTTTTCTCTAATATCTTTTTGTAAATTAGAAATAAAGATTCGTTGAATATCATTGTCAGGTACTGGAAAAGAAATTTGAGCATACAAATGCTTATATCTACCAATGAAATCAGTCACTTTTTCTTTAACACCTTGTTTACAATGCATTAAATCAATCAAAGTAACTTTAGGACTTATATTGTTTTGAAATTGTTGAATAAAAGCATTTGCAAGTTGTTCGAAAGAAGTAATAGAATAAGAAGGCAACGAGCAATACTATTGTAGGGCTTTATCTCTTAATGTTCTAGTAAATAGTTTTGCAAGCAAACTTTGGTCATAAGCAAAATCAGTACATATTGTTTGAAAGGTCTTAACATGTGTTAGAGGATCACCCTTACCATTATAAAGCTCCAAATGCGGAATTTCAACATGTTTAGGGGGGATAGCTCGAACAATGTGAAGAGAAAGTGGGCTCGCAACATCAAATGTGGGCACACTAAACTTAGATTGATTCATAGAGGCAATTTGTTGCTGTAAAGAAGAGACAGTTTGTGCAAGATTGTTAATGGTCACTTCAGTCGAAGAGTTCATATTAGACGTGTTAGATTGTGATGGAGGTATTATGTTATTGAAAGAAGGTATTGATTGAGAGTAAGGTGGTGGGACACTATGATAGTTAGTCATAGGAGATGATTGGAAAGGAGGAACACTACAAGGAGGAATGGAAGGGTTAAATGAATTGCCCCCTTGTGTCATGTTCATTTGTGGTGATATAATAGGAACACTTATTGAAGGAATGAATGAAGAAGTCAGATTGAATGAAGGAAGAGGGTTGGTTGAAGAAGAGGGATTGCCCCCATGATTGGTGATCATAGGTGGAATGTCTTGTATTGAAGTAGTCATTATGTTTGATGTAAAAGTAGGTATACTAGCAATAGAAGTTGTCAAAGGAATAGAATGATTAACTTGAGTAGGAGGTTGTGTATAACCTAAGGTTTCGGCACAATTTTTCATCGGCATCACATTCAAATCCACAATGTGTGCAATACCACGCAAAATATCAATTCCATTCTTATCACTTTGAACCATACATTTTAGACCCTCAATTAATGAAAGAGCTTCACTATCGGGGTATTCTTTAGACATCCATTGTCGAAAATCATCAAATTGGTTATCCAATTTCGAAAGTTGTTCTATAGAAACCTCATGGAGAGCTTCTTCATCATTAAGAGGATTAGAGGAATTACCCATGTCCTCGTTAAAAAGGCCATTCAAATTAGGTTCCATCTCCTCGGTAATTACACCTTGGAAAGACTTAATTCTAAGGCTTCGTCTAATGGGAATAGTGTAAGTAGGGCTTATTGTTGTAAAACCCATGCACTAAAGAGAGAGAGAAGATTTTGAATTTTAGAGGTAGCAAATTTCAATAAAATCAACCAATCTCCTAGGTTTAAGCTGTTAAATGCAATCAGGACAATCTCCCGAAATTTCGGAAAAAATGTCCGAGATTGTGGCGAACGGAGTGCACACGGTCCTTGCAACTTTTTTCAAAATTTTTAGGGATGACAGTTATGATGATTTTAAAGCTAATCTAAAAAAAATTGAGTGATTTTATGATCTTTAGATAGGCCAAATTAAAGTTGCAATCTCAAAATTGAACCCTACCAAGATTGTTGAAAAATGTAAAATTTGAATCTTGAAAAAGAGGGGGAAACTGAAATTTTGAATTTTATGATTTTAGAGGGAATACTAAAAGCAATGCAAGTTTTGAAATTTAAAAGTTGACTCGATTTCATGCAAAATTCGAATTTGAAAGTGGAAATCAAAGTTGTTGCAATTAAACACTTAATTTCAAAAGTCACAAACTACAAAAATTTGAATAAAACACTGAAATTTCGAATGAATGCCAACACACTTTTCAGATTTAGGACTGTAAGAAACACAATTTTGATATGAATTTCAATTTCAACAATTTTTGAATGATTAGAAGCCTCAATCCAAGCAATCGCTAGACCAACTTTGACTTTAATTTTGAAAGTGTTAAAATTGATAAAATCAGCCAAAATTCTGGATTTTAGCAGAAAAATACAGTAAGATCTAGCTCCCGAAATTTCGGAAAAAATGTCGGGGACGAGGGCGCTCGGGGTGCACATGGTCCTCGCAACTTTTTTCCAAATTTTCAGGGATGAGAGATATTGTGATTTTGTTGCAAAATCCAAAGTTACAGCCGATTTGGGGGTGTTTTGATTAGTGAAATTATCAGTCAAAGGTTGAATCAAGAAGGTTTTAAAAATTAGGGTTTTGACATTTAACCACTTAATTTTCAGAATTAAAGCACAAATATGAATTGACAATTTGCAGTAGAAGGGTAGATCTGAAACAAGCATTAACAATTAAACATTTCACAAGCTCAATTACTAAAAAGAAAATTTTAGGGTTTTTTATGCAATTAGCCTCTAAAATTTGCAAAAGATCAAACATGGAAATGTAATTAGGAAAGCAAAAAATTTTAGATCTAACCATGAATAATCAGAATGAGGATGTTCACGTCGGGTTCACCAAAATGTAAAGCAGAAAAAAATCGAACCCTAGTTGTCCTCCCCTCCCCAACTCCAAGGAGAGAGAAGGGAGAGTCACTAGGGTTGATGGTTTTCACTTAGGAGGGACTTTAAATTCAAAAGAGGGGTTGAAACCCACAAGATCCAATCCCACACAATGCAAGATTGGATTCTAAATGAGTTTCAAGGGTTGTGATAGCAAGGATACCTTCTTTTGTAAAGAATGTAGATAGAAAGATTGAACTAGGAATGCATGTAAACTAGGAAAGATTCGCTTATAAATAGAGATAGGGACATGGGATGAAGCTGCGGACCTGGAATTAGTAGTAAAATGTCGAGACGGTGCTGTTCTGCAAATTTGAACAAAATTTGACAGGACGATGGCGCCCGGCGTGCACACGGTCCTCTGAAAAATCCTCGAAATGAAGGGGGATCTGTTCGTCTCTGCACAAGGATTCCAGATCTTCAATTACATCCGCGTACCTGCAACCTACACATAGAAAAGAGAGGACGATTGGGGCGTTAGGGATGAGGGGTTTGCCTTTAGGTCAAACCCCGGTTTTGGAATTAACCAAGAAATGAGAATGTTGTAAATGTAAATGTTTGTAATGTAAACAAGTACTGATACCTTGTTGTAAGAATGTTTGTATTCTTACATGCAAAGGTGTAATGTACGTAGTATGTTGTATGTTGTATGTGATCTCCTCTTCAATGGTTGAATCCTTGTCTTGAATGCAACACTTAGCCTTGAATGGAAACTTAGAATGCTCAATTGCTTGAAGGAATGCTTGAATGCTTGAATGTTTGAATGTTTGAATATCGCTTTCACCTCTTGCTCTTGCTTATTTTCTTTCCTCCCTTTCTAGGAGAGGAAAAGTAGTTTATATACTTGTCAATTAGGGTTGATAGACTAATTTTTTCGACCTTAGGCCGACCAGGAAACATTATTTCCCGAATTGCAAACTTAAAGACCCGATGCCCAAAACAGACCGGGCCCAAAATAGGGCCAGGGACCAGGGTGCTGGGCGCCATGGTCCTGGGGGACCAAGGCGTTGGGCACCCTAGTCCTGAAGGACCAAGGTGCTAGGCTCCATGGTCCCACCTCCCGGGACAATAGGGTGCAAAGAGGGATCAGGCCAAGGTGCAGAAAAATGCAGTTTTTGGTGTCGTAAATAGGTTTCGGGGTCTCCATTCAGGTTCAACGTTGCGTCACCATCGTGAAGACCCAAATGCAGTCGAAATTGCAAGTGTCACAATTTTAGGATGCTATAGTGAGTATATTTTACATTTGGCTTATGTCTAATCTCTCTTTAGAGGTTGGGGGGTAATGATCTCTCTCTCTCTCTCTCTCTCTCTCTCTCTCTCTCTCTCTCTCTCTCTCTCTCTCTCTCTCTCTCCTTTCTAAGGATCCACCTAAATCTTTTGTGAGTGGTGTTTTCTTATGATCTTTAGGGGTTGTGTTTTTCATGTAATGATATCCTTTCTTGCATAGAATAGTATTTTTCTTATGATTAATCACTCCCTAGTGGAGTATGTGATCCTTCATTTTAATTCTTTCTTTAAAGATGGCCTCTTCCTTAGAGTTACATTTTACATATATAAATGTCTTTCCTTGCATTGAATATTCCATAATTTGAGTATATTTTACATTTGGCTTATGTCTAATCTCTCTCTCTCTCTCTCTCTCTCTCTCTCTCTCTCTCTCTCTCTCTCTCTCTCTCTCTCTCCTTTCTAAGGATCCACCTAAATCTTTTGTGAGTGGTGTTTTCTTATGATTTGATATCATTCCTTTTGTGAAGTTTTTGTTTGCACAAGGATTCTCTCCTATTCAAGAGGTGTACGTCCTTGGTTGCAACCTTTTCTTCACTTGGCAATGTACATATATTATAAACTTACCACTCACATTGGGTCAAAAGTGTGTCATCCTTCATCAAGAATCTCTTTCACCTAGCAATAGGAGGAAGGTATGAATTATTGTTCCCCTTTCTTCCTTTTGGTAGAAGGTGCTATGTTTATTCAAGAAACTCCTCTTGGAGGTAGATTTTTTTTTGGATCTTCTTTACACTTGTTTCAAGATATCTCTTTTTCAAATATCTTATCCTTGCTTGAATAGTATTCCCTCTTTGGGTTAGGCTTATGATGTTGTTTCCTAAAGGATATCTCCTTGGTGTTGAAGGTGAGTATTCTTGTTTTTAGCTTCCTTAAGACATCAACATAGGGCTATGTTTACATTTTAAGGGGGACACCCATATCACTCCCCTTGAACCATATTGTACCATACTTTTTCATATCACTTTCGCATGTATTTAATGAGTTATTCATCCTCAAAACTAGAGTAAATAAACTCTTAGAGCGAGATGATTCACACCCGAAACTAGACACAACATTGATATATGTCTTAAGTAGGGTTATACATAACTGAAACTAGACTAAATAAACAAATATTACATTACATTCCCATGGGAAACTCATATAATAAATAAATATTACAATTATAAACATTATAATGCGAGGTGTACAACACCTATTTTCCCAAAATTCTCCCACTTATTGTATACATTTCATAAGGGGCAATAAGTAACCACAACATGAACAAGGAAACAATCCCTCTAGCACATATACCATCATGAATCAAAGTGCTCTAGATGTGCTTCATCAAGATACCTAGAAAAAGAAACAAAGTGACTACCATCTTATACATGAATGATCTCACACTCTACCATGCCATTGCTGAGACATGAAAAGGCCATCCAAGACAAAGCCACATAATTTGTCACAATGATTGATAAGTCTCGTCTCAATTGATATCTGAGAAAAAACACTCAAACCAAAGGTATCTAATGGAAGGTAATTGTTAAGAAGCAATAACTATGGCTGAAAAGAGAAGCCACAATAAGTGCCAACACGTCCAACTGTCCATACCTCCAAGGTACACATATCAATTGAATCTCATATCATCAACATATATAACCTGTAGTATGCAACCATAACCTCCAAGTACAATACCTATCACATACACACCTAACAACTCTCATTGCATAGGTAATGCCAGATCTAAAATGAATCCAGTAACAACAACTCATAGAAAGTGTGGCCATAACCATGTAGTATCAAGAAATATCCACAACAATATGAATAACCTATAAACCAATAACATGGAAGAGAAAATATCACCACAAGTCTCCATAACTCTCAAATGTTCTCCACAACCAACAAAAGAAAGAGATAAATGAACCTCCATGTCGTCTCCCACATTACAACACATGAACATAAACTAGTAAACACATAGATCCAAACAAACTCAAATCCAATTTAATGTGAAAGCATACATCTAGGAAGATAACCAAGACCAAATATAGAAACACTGTAAATCAAAACATGTAGTGTGTCCTTCTACATACACCTCTAAAAGCCAACTGTGTCAAGTATGATCTTCTCATTAAAACCTCAAATGAGAATAGCATAAAAAAACCCAAACTTGTTTAGTCCCTTGGACCAAACAAAAATATATATCATGTAAACAAGATGGATCTAAACCTCTCATAACTAAGAAGACCAAACTATTAGGCACAATGCACCACTGAGAGGGCGGTGAATCAGTGGTTCTCAAACATTTCACTTTAGCTATCCCCATGAAAGTATACTGATTAATAGTTCTAGTTGAATGCAGACTTACCTATTAGTGAGGATGTGAAACATTAATTCATTCACACAAAGGGACATCACATAACACCAGTATGTACGAGGAAAACCCAAGATGGGAAAAACCTTGGTGATCAATGTTTCTGGAGTCTACTGCTCCAATCTAGCCTGACAATGAAATCTCTGTTACAATATTTAGGGCACCAACCCAGGGAGCTACAACCCCTAATTTGGGGAAACAACCCAATAAGCACCAACCCCTAACTTGTTTATGGGATACAACCCAAAGGAGCTACAACCCCTACTAGTTTATGGGCACCAACTCAAAGGAGCTACAACCCTTGCACAAGCTACAACTCAGTCATCACAATGATAACTTCAAATATAAAATTAATCATACTCTTACAAGTGAATCTTGTAACCAATTCATATACCTCACTCTGTCGGTGAGACACCCTCTCTGCTACACTGATTAACTCTTCTATTGTTCTCATCTATTTTTGCATTGTCAGTAAACTCTACTGGTTCACCTCTACTCTTCTTCTGCTCTCCTAGATCTACTCCTCACTTCCCTTCTCTACAATTTTCTCAAGTGTCTTCCTATTGGTACAAGTTTCTACCGATTATCTCTTCAGATGTACTCTAGTTGCTATACCAGTTTCTCAAACCATACCAATTAACCCTTTGTTAAACCATATCATGGGTTTAACCTTCACTCACTCATTCACTATTCTCTTATGCTATTTTCACTTTGATTGATCTTTTTCTCTCATACAACACTCAATCACTTCACAGTAGCCCTATCTTCCTCTATTCAGCAACAACCTTCAAAGATTTTGGCTTCCTTATTTATAACCTCATTTTCTCACCAAAAGCTAATTCAAAAATATGGGCAGTTAGTTTTTCCTCATCAACCTTGAGATAAACTAAATCCAATCAGATCTTGTCTGATCTGGTCGCCCAGACAACTATTTTCTCATCATTGCCATTGTCGTGCCTTCTTGATCATGCCTTCTATCTTTGGCAATCTGCTTTTTACCCTATCAGCTAATTTCTTGGTCAAACACAAAGATTGGTCTTGAAGTTTCCTTCATTTTCTTTGATCTCCTCAATCACTCTGAGTTGGCTCTCATTTGTCCTCCAAAACTCATTCCACAAACCTCTGCAATGGCTTGGCAACACATCCCATGATTTACAAGATCTACCATTAATGTCGACCAACTCTACAACTACCTCGTCGATGTGCATTCCTTCTACTGCTGCATGCAAGTCCACCACCTTCACTCTATATGGCACGCATGTCAACCCAATGCCAGCTTGGATGGATGTCATTTAAGACAAGATCATAGCCCAAACACTCAATTGATTCTTCTTTTTTTCCAGTTTACTAACCCTATCGATATCTCATACTTTACCGGTTAACCTTCATGTCTGCCCTTTGCTGAACTATCGGTGAAACACCTTAACCGATCACCAGATATGTCTATCCATAGCATGCTCATTCTGATCCGGTAGAGTCACATCTCTTAGCCTCCTCACTTCCTTACCAGTTCTCATGCTTATCAGTAGCCATCCTGATGACAACATGTCATCATCCTTTAGTGGTTTCCAACTAAGGCATCTAAATGTTGATTTCATTCTCTATTTTTAGCTGCACCACTTTGCCTCCTTCTTCATTAGCCTAAATAACATCTTTGTCAGTTTTTCAAGGTGACAAACTCATCACACTTCATTTGTTTTGGCATCCCAACATGCCTTCTTTGTCAATCTAGTGCATAACCCTGATTTAATGCCCCTGAGGCATTCCTTCGATTCAATAGTAGATCTAGTGTGAGCCTTAAAACACTTGCCTTTACCACATCTTCCTTATCTCACAGAAATATAATGCACATTGTCCATAATAATAGATAAGCTCCACTTACTAGTGGATGGATACCATATCATCTGTATCCTGCAATGCACTCATGTGGCTTCCCTATTTTTGCAGGATGTCTTCAAATAGGCATATGTGATCAGGTGTGGGCACATTTACTATTGGTCATCTATCACATGCTGACTACATATTCATCTGATGGTGAGTCCTGCTGTTCTGCAACCACATAGTGTACCGGTGACCTATTCATCCTTCTCCTCCTATGTTGATCTGATTTAGGTAACATTCTACCTCTTCATCACAAATAATAGCTCAAGCACCTTGTCCAATTTCAACACTTCACTTATCAGTTGACATACTCTCCTTACTGGTGATACACTATACCGGTACCGGTAACCTTAACATTCCATCCACACAAGTTAGACACTAGCTTGTGTACCAGTGACTTCAGTGATCATTCCTCTTAACGACATCCTCTTCCTTACCTTAGCGGTGTTCTACAACACAAGGTGATATGAAGGATATTTCATCTCGTACTCCTACATGACAATGTTACACAAACGTCTCTTCTACCGGTAGTCATCTTTTACCAAAGAACATCAATGAAAACACAATGCCAACAATCTCTCCTTTTGGCATTGATGTCAACTCATGTAGTATCTAACATACTACATAATCTCTCTCCCCCTTTGTATGATCCAATGGATTCTCACACATGTAGTATGACGTATACTACGAAAGCTTTCTCCCCATTTGACACCAATGGCAAAGGGCACTGTCAGGATATCATTCCTCCTTGTATTTACCGGTCACTGACAAAATTCTTTTTCCCCCTTTATCTTCATTGGATGCATTTCCTCCTTTGATACCACTAGTTACATTTTCTCAAGTCACAACACTTGAGATGGAGGACTCAACTATGAACTGACACCAATTGAGCATGCAAATCTGATACTATTTGTTAAAACACTCAATTTGCAGAAGGATGTGTCAGTGAATACTACTCACCTACCAATCAAACTACATCACCACCAGGTTGATCCCAAATTACTTTACAATCAAATGTGATTATACTATGAATACAACCAACCAAATGACAAGTAGATACCCATAATCATGAAATTATTTTGGGTATACCTACTGCAATTTCCATCATCTATAGTTTGGGTAGTCAGTAACTTTGCAAGTTCAAGCATGTCGGCTTAGCATCATAGGCACTTGAACACCCCTAAGTCATACATCTTAGGTCCTCATTTCTTGTCAAGTCCAATATCGAGACTCCAATTATTTCCATATACCGGTTGAACTATGTATATGTTAACATCATGATATTTAGCTCCATCATATCCACCATAGCCTATGACCTGGTCCTACATGTACACAATGCCATACAATGACATCATCATGCCATAAATTAAACCGGTTAGCCCAAAAAGCATGCATGCCTGCATGATCAACTATGGGGCCAACATATGTCTTCCAGGTCTTCATCAACACCACCTAATACATAACCTCCACATTCCATGCTACAGGGGCTATTGCAATGGTCTCAAAACTCATTGTCTTACATAACCTATAAGTACCTGTTAGCATTCATGCCTGTAACATTTTGTACATACCGGTTTCCTGTACCAATTCATCATCACTACCGAAGCACCTTCCTATAATGCCCATCATTTTTTCTCACCTTGTATCTGATTCCAATTGTAAATCTCCATCCATTGACACATGTAGTAGTGATCCAACTTTCATCTGTAGGTGTGTAGTCAAGGCAGCTTCTACGCACGCTTATCATCTCATTTTCTACCTTCATACCAATAGCATCTTGTTCTTCCAAGTGTCTTCTTCCACTAAGGGAGTGAATTATAAGTTTAGTGTATTACTCCTTCTAAGATCCTACATCTCCTCTAAGCCTTAGGAGATATCACCTATGCGATGAATGCATAGTGTCAGTCCATGGTCTTCTTCCTCCATACCTGCTTGGTCTCAATCTTCTTCCCATTTTTAGGCTTGGGAGTAGGTCTTACCATCTTCTGCTAATGGGTCCTTCCATTTATGGATTCAGCATCACAACTGGAGATAGTGCTATAGCAGCACACAACATTCATCCCAACTTCATGATTGGGGAATCTCTTGACATACCGGTTTGACCATCTTCTTGTAGTCATGTTGTTGTGACTAGGAACCAAAACCAATGGACCTCTTGCTCCTGTAGGGACATTTCTCTTTTGGTTCCATGCACACCTTTGACTTTCATTTTCTCTAAATCCACTTTTGTGCAGAGCATAGTTGTTCTTTTGGCCTCCATATGACTGCAAGTTCCTCTTCCTGCAATCAAACACTTTATGGCCAACTCCATTGCAGTTATGAAAAACAATATCTGCATAACTAGGAGAGGCGACATGCATATATCTACTCCTGGATACATTGTTCTCATATGGATGATGTCTATGAGATCCTATATTATTCTTTCTAGATCTCTTTCTACATTCTTCTTCCCTATGACCATAAGCATTACATGCAAAGAAATAACTAGAGAAGGATGGCATATGACTCTGCCATGCATGGGGAGATCTTATCGGTCTAGCATCTCCATTTCTCCTTCTTTGAGGATGGATCCTTGGTTGTCCATTATGTGCAGCCCTTCCATCTAATTTCTTCTTCTCCCATAATTTCTTTGTCTTCTACCAGTAGGAGGTCTTATTTTCTGTCTTCTCATTTTCTTGCTTCTAGTGAAGCTATCTTCTCCCATTTTCCCTTTTACTTTGGGATTTGCATTTTTCCTCCTTCTTGCAGCACTAGTCTTCATTCTTGTTTGCAAGTCTTCACTAGTTGTGGTTAGGTCAACCTTCTTTCAGGGTGCATTTTTTATTATGAAGGTTTGTCGTTTATTTTCTCCATTTGAGGATACAAACATAATGTCATTGCGGGGGACACTCTTGTTGGTGGAGCATTCGCCAACACCACTTCTTAAACCTTTAGTGTCCTTTGCATGCTTTTTCTTTCTCAACATTTTTACCAAGGTATCACTGCTGCCATCAAACTGGATTCTTACCTTGAGCTCATCCTGACATTTCTCAAGGTCATTTCAGAGAATCTTCATTTCTCAAACCAGCTGTAGATATTCTTTATCTTTAATTTCTAGCACAGATGCTAGATCATTACACCGACACTCCTTGGTACCTTCTTCTTGAGTCTTCAACTTTGAGATGCATTTCTCATAATATTCAAGGCATTTAGTTAACCGGTTCTGCTCCACAATAAAAGCATTCTTGAATAGCTTGTATTCCTTTCTTACTTTACTAAGTTCTGCAAGTGCATTTACAAGCTCTCCTTCAAGATCAACTTCTCCTTCATCTTCTTCTTCACCTTCACTATCAAATAGATCTTGTTGGCTAGATCTATCTACCTTATCTCCTTCTTCTTCATCTTCTTCATTGTCATTACCAAACACATCATACCAGTGGGATCTATCTCCATTTACCTCTTTGGATGTGTGATTCTAAAAATTTGTCTCATGGGCCATGAAGAGATTAGTCTCCTTATTACCATTGCTACTGCAACAATATGATCTACCTCTATCATTCATGCATGTGTTTGTAGCACTATTCTTCTCACTTCCACAAACTCATCTAGTACTGCAGGGTTCATTTCCATAAAGTTTCTTTAGTCTATCCCATAGAATCTTTGTCGATCTGCATTTATCCACCTATGAAGAAACATCACCGATGAGCCCACTGAAAATAGCCTTCATGTATTCTTCATTGCACATGCATGTTCCTTCTTCTTCAGAGCTAGTGGGAGGGCAGACATTCCTAGGGAGACCATTAACAACCAACATCCATACATCAATCCCTAGAGAGGACAAGTATACTTTCATTCTACAACTCCAAATGGAATAGTTTGAGCCATAAAAAACTGGAGCAGGGGTTGACACTAAATAGACCATTATGTCCTTAAGCCAGAATCTACCATGCTGGCATTCTACACTCTTATAAGAATAGCTGATGTTATCATTGATTGAAACCAACTGGAAACTCACTGGCAATTGGTTTCTACATGCCCGACATCACAAACTTCATACACTGGCAGACACCGGCACTGGCAGACACTTACACCGGAATTCAAATTACATTGGCAAAAAAGCATACTGACAGTCCAGCCGACATGGGATGAACTTTTGTTTATTGTAATATAATTATCTTTCCTAAGCTGACATGGTATATTGTAAAAGACTCATATATCTATAAGATCTTATAGGTCATTTTGAGAGTAGATGAGATGATATGTATGGTAGAAAATAATTGTTTAGTGGCAGCAAAGGTTTTTTGATAAGGTATCTATCTGAGCTTAAACCGGTACTGAACCTGGCATTAGAGATGTTGTTTTGAGTAGTACATTGTATTGAATTTAATAATCTATTTTGTAGTTAGTGTGACTCTTCATTGAGCAGTGATCTCTAGGTTGTTGGCCTCCTTGCATGTCCAGTCTCCTTATTGTAAGTAGTATTTATTCATTGGCCATTGAGTAAATATTATGGGTCACAAATCCCACTGAGGTTTTTCCCCCACCAGGTTTCCTCATTAAAATATCTTGTGTTATGGTGTGTTTCTATATTGTCTCTATTATTTCTGTTCACTGCATTAATTCTTGTTTACCGATACATTGTTTTGGGTCACAAATTTATAAATAAATTTAAATATTCTACAAACTGGTTAGACACTGATTCACTCCCCCTCTCAGTGTCTTTGGGACTATCATTGAATCTAACAATTGGTATTAGAGCCTGCTCCTCTATTTTCAAAAGCCTAACAGCTTGAGGGTGATTGTGACACCGGTACAGATGGAGAACTTAAGAAAATAGTTGGAAGGATCTCTTGAAGATTTTGATGTAGAAAAATTGAAGAATATTAAACTTGAAGATGATCTAAGGACTACTAAGGAATTCATTAAAGGACTTCAAGAAAATCTAGTTATAGCACAAAATAAGAGAAAGGAACTTCATGAGAAAATGCAGAATGATGATGATGATGATGAAAAGGAAACTCTTAGAGATATTGCAAATAAGTTGAGACAAGAGAACACTAATACGAAGAATGAAATGCAAGATATGACTATGAGGTTATGTAAGGATATTGAAGATAGGAAGAAGAATGAAGAAGACTTGGCTAGGAGACTTAATGATGCAGGAAATGAAAATTTGAGACTTGGTCATGAAAATGATATGTTAAAGACAGAATTGATTCACATGCAACACGATAAAGATGAGCTTGTGAGACAAGTTGGAATTCTGGAAAATGAGTTGGTTACTGCAAATAAACACAAAGACAAATTCAAGAAAAGTTTAGAAGAACTCGATGACATGCTTAATAGACAGAAACTTGATGGAAATACAAATGGACTTGGATTTCAACATGGAGAAAGTTTGGTACTGCAAATAATCAAGATCAGAACAAACCAGTAAGACAACCTAATGCTTATAATTTAATGGGAAATATTTTAATTGCAACAAATATGGTCACAAAGAAAATAAATGTAGATTTAGAAATAATGAGAATACAAACACACCCACCGACCAATGTTCCAAATGTAACAAAGTTGGTCATAATTCAGAATATTGTAGAATGAATGTGAAATGCTATGTTTGTGGAAGATTTGGGCATTTATCTAATAAATGCAAATCACAAACTAGTCAAGGATATGGAAAGGCTATTTAGAGGAATAATGTAACTTTTTATGCATGTAAGAAGATTCGACATATTGAAAAATTTTGTAGAAGAAATAATACACCAACGAATAGTAAAGGATCTAGATTGAAGGGAAAAGAAAAGGTAAATGAAGTAAAGAAAGAATTTTCAAAACAATGGATTAAGAAGAATGATTAGAGAACTGATGAAACTATCTCTGCACCGGTAGAATAGAGTAATCCTCCACTGGCAGGAGGTTATTCACCTAACTGAGGAATAATCCTTAGGGGGTATTGCAGCAAGTAGTAAATCATGCATTCTACCCTTGGTTGATGGTGAGAAGATACTTTTCTTCTTTACTGGTAGATGTGTTAAGTTTTCACTTAATAGGCGAGCATTTAATGTAGTTTTAAAGAACCTATTTGGCTATAAAGCATCAGAAAACCCTCATTTAAAACTCACCAAGCATTCAAACAATCAGAGAGCGCGAAACTGAGCAAGGGAATTCTAAGGCAAAGCTACGAAGTGATTTTCAAGCATTCAAAATTTTGGTTAAGAGGTATTTATCTTTTGAAATGGTATCCTCATCTTCTATTCCTAAGTTTATTGCAAAACCTATCATTGTGGAAAATGTCAAACGCCCTAGACCCGTGTTTAAGATTATCCCCGAGATTGCAAAATGGGATGATTATGTCAAATCTTTTTCAAAAATTCTGAAGGGTGTAGCATTTGCAGAAGACCCTAGAATCTACATACATTGCAACATAGAAAACCTAGGGACTGGGGATTTGAAGAAAATATTTAATGTGGTTATTACCAATGGAAATGGTGTGATTAAACCTGAAGATAAGATTGTGGAAGACTTAGGTTTTGTAGAGATTCTGAACATTCCTGAATTTCCAAAGGAAGTTGTAAGACTTGTATTAAGAAGAGTTCATGGAGAGTTCATATGGTTAGATTCAGTTTGCAAAATAACCAAGGAAGCCATTAAGATAGTTATTGGTTTACCTTCAATCGGTAGTAGGCCTGATAAAACCAAGAAAATACCCAACAAGGGAGTTATGGAGTTAACCGGAGCCACATCTGATAACAAATCACTTAGAGTGAATGATGTTAAGGATATAAGTATGTGATATGTGTGTATGGTACTAGGATACTAAGCAACTCATGCAAATAGACTGAATTGTGTTTCTAGCCTTTGTATTCATAGTGCATATGAGATGGTGAACAATAATGCTAAGATTGATGTGTGTGAATGGATTAAAGATGAATTGATTGATAACTTAAAGAAGATTAAGGGAGGCAAGAAAGGTACTTTCCATTTTGGAAACCTACTAGTATGACTGATGCTATACTTTACCAAAGATATACCCAACATAGGTCACAAGGATTTTGGTTATGACATTCCAGTAGGAAAACAGATATAGGAAACTTTCACCGGTATGGGCACTAACTATGATAAGAACATTACAGACTACTTCAAAATATTTCAAACTAAGATGAGAGAAAGAGAGAGACTACGACAGAGCATAATTGATAAGTATGATAAGGAAATCTATTTTGACATTAAGCGAGATGAAACTTGGATGGAAGTAGTAAGCCCTAGAACTATTTGGGTTACTGAGATGGGTTATGAGGTAGACCTATCTATTCTGGAGACATATGCTAAAGCTCTACTTGATGCACCAAGGGAGACATCTAAGAAATTCTTTGGTAATGCAGAAACCATTGAGAGTAATGTATCTATGCAGAAGAGGACAAAAAGAAGAGAAAATTTTATCAAAGATGCCTCCAAGAAAGTCAAAGAAATCAAACAAAATGTCATGAATATCAGTGGTATATCAGCAAGTGAGCTTGAAGGACTGCAACTTGAAGCACATGTTTCACCAGTTGTAACATCTTCTGATACTGACAGTGGCAAGTTTGTTGATTTTAAGAGAGTAGAAAGGAAAAGGAAAACCTCACCTGTACCTTTTTCTACTCCTAACAAAACTAGAACACTAAGGAAGAAGCAGTAAGCAATTAGGGAACCACAAAAGAAGCTTAAACCAAAGAAGAAATAAACACCTATTACCTCTACACTAGATGATCTATTGAATGAGATTACATAGGAAGGTAATCTGGTAAACATAAATAAATGGTATAACTCATCCAATGATTCAGAGAAAAACACCATTGAAGAAAGCATTATACTACATTTAGATATTTACAAGAAAGTTTTGATAGAAGTGATTGATGAGTTACCCAATGATTTGTACATGAGATTGGAAGCTAAAAGGCTATCTATGATGGAACTGGACAAGAAGTTGAAAGTTGAAGCACTCTTGGTTATACATTCGGTAAATTCTAAGGAAGAGATAGATGAGCTTATTTCTGAAGCTAACCGGTTAGTATTTGTTAGTGAACACCACCAAGTGAGCCTAATGGTTGGAAGGGTTAAGGAAATTGTAGATGTGACTGCAGATAAATGGGACATATTCTTTGTAGATAAGGAAAAGCAAGAGGAAAGAAGCTGATTGAAAGTAGAAAAGACATTCAAGGTATATTAGAAGGACAAGGGAAAAGGTAAAGTAGGTGTTGTACCTTCTATAAAGGTAACAGATAACATCCCTCCACCAACTTAGGAGACCCCTCCATTAGCACCTTCATCACCAGTACATATAGATAATCTACCAGATATAGCTACTGAAGGTATAACTCATGATGATACTAGCCCAGAGTCTGAGATACTTTTTACAATAAATGTAGATACTCGAGATATAAACATTGTTGTGGACAAAGAAACTATAGAGGTTGAGGTAGATAGTGTTGAGGACAGCAAGATTTCAGAGAAATTGACACACATAGTAGACTCTCAGAACACTGAGATACCAGCTCAAGCAGAGCAATCGGAGACTGAGTAACAAACAGAGGACAAGACAACTAGCACAGGGCCACCGAAATCTAAGAAACCGGTAGTGGAACTGACAGAGAAATAATCTAAGTCAGAGGTTCATGTTGACACCTATAGTTGCAGAGGAGCTTAATTAGACTAAGAAATCATTAAAGGTAGAGGTATAGAAACAGACAGATCCACCAAAAGAAGCTATAAGTAAAGTGGATGCATTTGATGGAAGTAAAGAGGATGTAGTGAAGGTGATTGGTTAGACATCTGTTGAGAAGAAACCTATAGCAGAACCAAGTACATCTACAAGAGAATTCAGACCCACTAACATTACAGAGGTACTTTTGGATTCCATTAAGAGGATTACTAATTGAAATGCCTTAGCATTTAAGTCAATTGATAGCACATTACCTATTCTGAAGCTGAATGCACCTAATTGTAAGATAGATCACATTAATGATTCTTTAGGGAAATTGGACACATATCCAAATTCATTGCTGATAATGTAATAACTATAGATAAGGTGAATGAGGACACCATAAAGGAGACAGTTGACAAAGAGAAAAATACATTCTTTGAAAACACCATAAAGAAATGTACCGATCACTTGGACACACTTTTACTGGTACTCAATTCTACAATTTTGGAGTATAATGAGTTATATAGAGAAGCATGTAAACCTCACTATTTGACAGAAGACGTTGATGAGGAGACAAAAAAGACACAAAAAGAAATTGATGACATTGCGGATAATATAATAGGTTCATCTAGACTTATATCATCTTTTGAGCAGGAAATGGCAATTTTTGAGGAGAAGTTGGAAAAAATTGAGAAAGAGTAGGGAAGAATAAGTGTTGGCAATATAGCATTATAATAGACAATGAAAGATTGTTGGCATTTCAATAAGGATATTGAGAAGGTTGTTGATGATTATGGATATAACCGATTAAGGATATTTACTGTCTTGATATTATTATTTTGTCATTGATGTCAGGAAATTGATTTTCTAATTTAGTGTGATGTTGCCATATCTTGAGAAGTATGATTTAAAAGAGTATAAAGATGTAGGTAAAAGACACAGGAAATATTATGATGACTAAGGGGATGAATTAAGGTATTCAATGGGCAACTACTACCGAGTCAGATAATGATGAGATCGTGATGTTTAGATTGTTTTGACATCATACATATATTTTAAATTGTGAAGGTTAATACTATACTATGTTACCAAGCAAAGAACCTAGTCGGTAAACCCTAAGGTTATCGCTATCGGTTAATGAGGGGCAAAATGTCTACTGAGTGAAGTTTAGCATTCACCGAGTTGCTACCGAGTTGTAACTGAGCTATAACAAAATGCATTAAATGTTTACATGCATTATTTAATGAAGGAAGCCAATGAGCTGGAACTGATTTAATGATTGGTGAGTCATGGATGAAGTTTGTTAATGAATCTAAGGCAACGGAAAGTTGGCATGAAGATCTACAGTGCAGATTGAACCGCAACACCTTGGCACAAGTTCCAAGAAATGTATGCAAGTTCCAAGGCAGGGTAAAACATTTTCAGATTGAAAGATGCATTGAACCTAGACAAGATTGAAGATCTGATGGCTATGATTGATCATGGGAAATGTGATCAAGGAGATTAAGCGGTTATCTAATTGTTTATAAATAGGAAACTATTGATAAATAAGGTATGCAGGCAAGTGTATGCACAGGGATGCTACATTGTGATTACCGAGCATAGAAGCTTGAAGACCTATTAGAATAATAGAGTATAGAAGCCCAGCAGATAGTCAAGATTAGTTCTATGTCTAGATTGTATTGAACAAATAGGAATCTGCTTTAGCATTTTAGATGTGAAGTTGCAGATAGATTTTTATTACTGTTATTTTGTGAAAGTGATAGAAAATCTTTTAATCGAGTGGACTTAATAGTCTTATTTGTGAAACCCTCTAGCAAGGTGACATTCTGATTGAGTGTTTGAAATCCTTTAACAAGGTGAAGATCCTAACAGATCTAAGGGAAATCCCTTAACCGGGTCACATCTAGCAATGTGTTTGTAATCTTTAACAGGATTTTCTTTTAACCAAGCATACTCTAGAAGAGTATATTTCTTAGTGGGTCCGAAATCCCACAGTGGTTTTTCCGTATTTGGGTTTCCACGTTAAGTCTAGTGTTATGAGGTTTATGATGTTTATATGCTTTTGAGTTTGCATGTTTAACAATTTTGGTTATATTACTGATATATATGTTACCAAGGTTAAATCTGATGTTTTTATGGAACATTAAGTTTGTATGATTCAGCCCCCCTCCTCTCATCTTGTTGGCTATTGGATCTATACATATATTAAGTATCAGAACTATCAATTGGTATCAGAGCTTTGGACTCTGGAAGGAAATGTTTAAAGGCACTTGAGTTAAAGATCCAAAGATGTATAAGAGGGATGCACTAAAGCTGAACAAGTCAAGTTTCTCTACATGGCAGAAAAGGATGAAGCTGCATCTACCAGGAGTTGGAGAATATGTTGTATACTATCTGGAGAATGATTTTGTTACACTGAGCACCTATCCATTGACTATGGAAGAGATAAAGGCAAAGAAAGAACATATTCAAGCAATGATTGAAATAACATCTGCATTGACCAACTCAGAGTTTAATGATCTAGAAGACTACAATGATGCAAAGGCAATGTGGGATAAGCTCATATTAGTATATGGAGGAGATGAGCATGTTCAAAGAGCAAAAGTAGATAGTCTAAGAGGACAACTTGAATCTATGAGGATGAATGAAGGTGAGAACATAACTCAGTATAGTACAAGACTAAAGGAGATTGTCATTCAAATTAAAGGAGCAAGTGGAACTATTGAAGAAAAGGATATAACAAGTAAGTTGTTAAGAACCCTTCTACCGGCTTATGCAATTCAAGTCTCTGTAATGAATGAATTGAGGTCTGTACCTAATATGCCAGTTTCCTTAGATGCTACTATTGGTAAGCTACATGCATTTGAGTTAAGTAACTTTGATAACAGTGGATCTTCGATAAATAAAGTTGAATCTGCATTTAGTTCTTTTCATCTTGACGAATCTAATAATTACAATGAAAGAAAGTATAAGTACTCTGAAGGATATCACAGTGGAGCAAGTGAAAGATTTCATAAGAACATGGAGGAAGTGCACAAACTATATGAGGAAATCAGAAAGCAAGAAGAGTTTGAAGCACTATTAGCCAAAAGGTTACCGAGAGGCAAAGGTAAGTATAAAGGAAAAATACCTTTGAAATGTTTCAATTGTGATAAAATAGGACATATGGCTTCTAACTATCCTGACAAAGATTTTACTAAAAAGAGAGATTACCAAGATGATAGACAGATAGATAATCATTACAGAGGACACTGAGACTTCAGACGAAGAGATAGAAAGACATGCTTAATAGCTGATGAGGGATCCAATGATGATAAATCAGATGAGACTGATACATAGGAAGTAGTTTATGTGGCTATCAAAGATGGATCGAATGAAGAAAGGTATGAAGAAAAAGCCCTAATATCTCACATAAACACAAATGATTCTTGGATTATAGACAGTGGATGCTCACATAATATGATAGGAGATAAACACAAGTTTGTAATGTTAGAAGATTATGATGGAGGCTATGTTAGATTTGGTAATGATGCACCATGTCTGGTGAAAGGTAAAGGATCTATAACACTTCTTGATAATGCAAGATGCAATGATTTTTATTAGGTTGAAGTTTTGAAATACAATTTGTTGAGTGTAGCACTGCTAAACAACACAGGTTACCGAATAGACTTTCAGAAAGGAATTGTCAAAGTTCATGACAAGAATGGAAAGTTAGCTACTATCAGGACACAAACAAAAGGTAACACATTTCATCTTGACTAAACTCATAACAAGTGTTTGTATGCAAAGATAGATGATACCTAGTTATGGCATAAAAGGTTTTGTCATGTAAATTTTGATAATCTGATCAAAATAAGTAAGAAGCACCGAGTAAGAGGTCTACCGAGTCTTGAAAAACCTGAGAATGCTATGTGCCGAGGATGCCAGATGGGTAAGATGACAAGATCAAGCTTTACAAGTAAGTCTTACACTTCTAAGGGAATTTTAGATCTAGTGCACATTGACCTTTGTGGTCCTATGAAAGTTCAAAGTTATTATGGTGATAAATATTTCATATTATTTGTGGATGACTATTCAAGGATGATGTCAGTAATGTTTTTAAAAGAAAAATTAGAAGCTTTTCAAATGTTTAAATGGTACAAGGCAAGAGTTGAAAATGAAACAGGAAGGCAACTAAAATGTCTTAGATCAGATAGAGGAGGAGAGTTCACATCTGATGAGTTCAACTTATTTTGCAATGATCATGGTATTAAAAGACAAGTCTCTGCATTGAGAACTCCACAGCAGAATGGAATAGCTAAGAGAAGAAACAGATCTATTGTGGATTGTGCTAGAACATTGATGATTGAAAAGAAGGTACCACAAACATTTTGGAGAGAAGCAATAAGCACAACAATTTACACCTTGAACCGAGTTCAATTGAAGAAAGGTACTTTGAAGACACCATATGAAATCTGGTATGATAAGAAACCTAATGTTAGTTATTTTAAAATCTTTTGAAGTAGATGCTATGTTCACAAAGATGATAGAAATGGCAAGTTTGATCAGAAAAGTGAAGAAGGAACATTTCTAGGTTATTCTTCTAGAAGCAAAGCATTTAAATGTCTTATCAAATCATCTAACAAAATAGTAGAAAGTGCAAATGTGAAAATTGATGAATTTGCAGAAAGAAATGGTGAAGGAAATTCCAAGGAACCATAAGACTATGATGAATTTGTCTATGTTCAACCGAGAAGTCTTACCGAGGAGACTGTTGAAGAAAATGAAGAGAATATCTAGTTACCGAGTGACGAAGAAGATCATACAGAGCCTACCGAGCTTGTACTAGCCAAGTATGTCAGAAAACACCATGCACCAAGTCAGATTATAGGAGATAAGGATGATCCAGTGATGACAAGGAATAAACTGAGATAGAACACATGTTTGATATCTAAATTTGAACCGAGAATAGTGAAAGAGGCATTTAACACTGAAGATTAGATAAATGCTATGATAGAAGAAATTGATCAAATCAAGAAGAATGACACATGGACACTAATCCCAAGACCCAAGGACAAGAATGTAATTGGTACAAAGTGGATTTTCAGAAACAAGCTGAATGAAAAAGAAGAGGTCATTCGAAACAAAGCAAGACTAGTTTGCAAAGGTTATGCTCAAGAAGAAGGAATTGATTATGGTCAAACTTTTGCACCTGTTGCTAGACTGGAAGGATTAAGAACATTGTTGGCCTATGTTGCTTTCAAAAACTTCAAGGTATATCGAATAGATGTCAAATCTGCATTTCTGAATGGAATATTAGAAGAAGTTTTTATTGAACAACCTAAAGGATTTGTTGATGACAATAATAAAGATCAGGTATGTAAATTGAACAAAGCTTTATATGGTTTGAAACAAGCACCTAGAGCATGGTATGAAAGATTGCACTCTTATTTGATTAAGATTGGTTTTATAAGGACAAGTGAGAACAACAATATGTACATGAAGAATGATGAAAATGGAATACTGATCTCAGCCATATTTGTTGATGATATTATATTTTGTGGAAATGACTCTTTATGCAAGAACTTTGGAAATGAAATGAGCAAAGAATTTGAGATGTCATTAATCGGTGAGATAAAGTATTTTATAGGTTTACAGATACTGCAAATGAAAAATGAGATTTTCATTACTCAATCCAAGTACATAAAGGAAATCTTGAAGAAATTTGGAATGGAGGATTCAAACTAGTAAGTACTCCTATGACTACCAATTGTAAATTATCAAAGAATGATGAATCTGCATCTATTGATGAGACACTTTACTGATCCATGATTGGAAAGCTACAATATGTTGTTCATAGCAGACCAAACATAGCACATGCAGTAGGTATAGTTGCAAGATTCTCTACAGATCCTAAGGAAACACACATGACAACAATCAAAAGAATTTTTAGATACTTGAAAGGCACTGAGGATTATGGCTTAGTATATCAGAAAGGAAATGATTTTGATTTAAAAGTTTACACTGATGCTAGTTGGGCAGGCAACATTGATGACAAAAAAAGCACAAGTGGAGGAGCTTTTTTTTTAGGAGAAAGACTAGTGAGTTGGCTTAGCAAGAAACAAGGATGTGTTTCACAGTCAACAGCAGAAGCTGAATATGTTGCTACAACATTGAATTGTACCAACATTACATGGATCAAACAACTGTTGGAAGGTATAAATGAGAAAGTTACCAGGCCAATAACTATATTCTGTGACAATACGAGTCGCATTAATATTTCAAAAAATCCTGTTATGCACTCGAAGACAAAGCACATCTCTATCAAATATCATTATCTTAGAGAAGAAGCTCAAGAGAAGAAAGTGGTGTTGGAGTATGTTAGCACAAAGGAACAAATAGCAAGTATCTTCACCAAGCCACTACCAAGGGACACTTTTGAATATCTCAAAAGTAAGTTAGGGGTCCTACCCCTATCTTCTACTCACTGACCGAGTTCGGTGAAAGCATCAATCCGATGACTCTATTGAATATCTTTTAGGAGTTGATGTTGTATTACACACTTTAGGATGTTTTCTAAAGGTGTACAAGAATTATTACAGGAAATTATACAGGGAACAAAAATTAAAGACAAAATGCTCTGACCGAGACTTAGTTGATACACAACAACAGGAAATCACTTCATACAAGAAGAAATTATGTTTTAGTTCTTTACTTTTTGGCATTGTTGTCAAATGGGGAGAAGACTAACATCGAGGGAGAAGACTAAAAGAAAACTAAGCAGACTAAGATTGGAAAGAAGACTGAAGAAAAGAGGAGAAGTCTAATGAATGGGGGAGAGCATTTCAGCATTTTAGAATCATAGCAATCCGAATCTTTCAAGGTCAAATCAATTGGTTTTGCCATGAATGCCAAAGGGGGAGATTGTTGGCAATATAGCATTATAAAGACAATGAAAGATTGTTGGCATTTCAATAAGGATATTGAGAAGGTTGTTGATGATTATGGATATAATTGATTAAGGATGTTTACTGTCTTGATATTATTATTTTGTCATTGATGTCAAGAAATTGATTTTCTAATTCAGTATGATGTTGCCATATCTTGAGAAGTATGACTTAAAAGAGTATAAAGATGTATGTAAAAGACACAGGAAAGATTATGATGAATAAGGGGATGAATTAAGGTATTCAATGGGCAACTACTACTAAGTCAGAGAATGATGAGATCATGATGTTTAGATTGTTTTAACATCATACATATGTTGTAAATTGTGAAGGTTAATACTATACTATGTTACCAAGCAAATAACCTAGTCGGTAAACCCTAAGGTTATCGCTATCAGTTAATAAAGGTGGAATGTCTACCGAGTGACATTTAGTATTCACCGAGTTCTACCAAGTTGTAACCAAGCTATAACAGAAAGCATTAAATGTTTACATGCATTATTTAATGAAGGAAGCTGATGATCTAGAACTGATAACATGATTGGTGAGCCGTGGATGAAGTTTTTTAATGAATCTAAGGCAATGGAAAGTAGGCATGAAGATCTATAACGTAGATTGAACCGCAATACCCTCGCACAAGTTCCAAGAAATGTATGCAAGTTTCAAGGTAGGGTAAAATGTTTTCAGATCGAAAGATGCATTGAACCTGGACAAGATTGAAGATCTGATGGCTATGATTGATCATGGGAAATGTGATCAAGGAGATTAAGCGGTTATCTAATTGTTTATAAATAGGAAACTCTTGATAAACAAGGTATGCGGGCAAGTGTATGCACAGGAATGCTACATAGTGATTACCGAGCACAAAATCTTGAAGACCTATTAGAATAACAGAGTATAGAAGCCCAACAGATAGACAAGATTAGTTCTATGTCTAGATTGTATTGAACAAATAGGAATCTTCTTTAGCATTTTAGATGTGAAGTTGCAGATAGATTTTTAGTACTGTTATTTTGTGAAAGTGAAAGAAAATCTCTTAATTGAGTGGACTTAACAGTCTTATTTGTGAAACCCTCTAGCAAAGTGACATTCTGATTGAGTGTTTGAAATCCTTTAACAAGGTCACTTCTAACAAGGTGAAGATCCTAACAGATCTGAGGGAAATCCCTTAACCGAGTCACATCTAGCAATGTGTTTGTAATCTTTAACAAGATTTGCTTTTAACCGAGCATACTCTAGAAGAGTATGTTTCGTAGTGGGTCTAAAATCCCACAGTGGTTTTTCCGTATTTGGGTTTCCACGTTAAATCTGGTGTTATGAGGTTTATGATGTTTATATGCTTTTGAGTTTGCATTTTTAACAGTTTTGGTTATATTACCGATATATATGTTATCGAGGTTGAATCTGATGTTTTTATGGAAGATTAAGTTTGTATGATTCACCCCCCCCTCTCATCTTGTTGGCTATTGGATCTATACTTATATTAAGTATCAGAACTATCAATAAGTTATAATGCCCGACAACTAAAGGATAAACTTGGTCCGACGTTGGATAGTCTTATTACTCAGAGAGTTGAACTATCTAAGGCAACAGTTCAAGGAGAATGATCACCAGAGCAACAAATGCACTATCTCACCGGTATGATCTTGCAAACTGAGCCAACTCTAACTGACATCAACAAGTTTATGCAGAGTCTGAATCTAGTTTTGGCAGACATCTTTCAAATAGTAACCAACTAGTTACAGACTTTGAGGTAGCAGTTTTGTACTCTTTTTATTATTTATGACATCCTTTATCATTGATGTCAAAGGAGGAGTAGTGGAGAGAAAAATGCATGTATAGAGGAGATCACTTGCTCAAAGGGAGCACATCTTTTTGGATTTCAGTTTTGGGAGAACAGTTTTGATTTTTCTCATGAGTGTTGCCATCAATGCCAAAGGGGAAGATTGTTTGCATTGTACCCTCTTATGAGAATAGTTGATGTTTTCATTGATGGCAACCAACTAGCAACTCACTAGCAATTGGTTTCTACATGCCCGGCATCACAAACATCATACATCAGCAGACACCACCACCGACAGGAACTTACACCAACATTCAGATTACATCGACAACAAAGCATACCAACACTCTAGCCGACATGGTATATTATAAAAGACTCATATATGTATGAGATCTTATAGGTTATTTTGAGAGCAAATGAGATGATATGAATGGTAGAAAATAATTGTTTAGTGGTAGCGAAGGTTTTTGGATAAGGTATCTATCTGAGCTTAAACCAATACTAAACCTGGCATTAGAGATGTTGTTTTGAGTAGTAAATTATATTGGATTTAATAATCCATTTTGTAGTCAGTGTGACTCTTCATTGAGCAGTGAGCTCTAGGTTGTTGGCCTCCCTGCATGTGCAGGCCCCTTATTGTAAGTAGTATTTATTCATTGGCTAGTAAATATTGTGGGTCATAAATTCCATCAAGGTTTTTTCCACACCAGGTTTCCTCATTACAATATCTTGTGTTATGGTGTTTTTCTATGTTGTCTCTATTATTTCTGTTCACTGCATTAATTCTTGTTTACTGGTACATTGTTTTGGTTTGCAAAGTTATAAATAAAATTAAATATTGTGCAAACTGGTTACACATTGATTCACCCCCCCCCTCTCAGTGTCTTTGGGACTCTCATTTAATCTAACATACCCAAGAGAGAGAAAGCTTGATAAATAGGGTACTTATGCTCTGATATCAATTGTTACACATAATGCACCACTAAGAGGGGGGGTGAATTAATGGTTCTCAAACTTTTCAATTTAACTATCCCTATGAAAGTATACTGATTAATAGTTCTAGTTGAATACAGACTTACCAGTTAGTGAGGAGGATAAATAGAAATTCATTCACACAAAGCAACATCACATAACACCAGTATGTATGAGGAAAACCTAAGATGGGAAAAACCTCGATGAGAAATGTTGCTAGAGTCTATAGCTCCAATCCAGCCTCATAATGAAATATCTATTACAATATTTAGTGCACCAACCCAAGGAGATACAACCCCTGATTTAGGGCACCAACCCAAGGAGCACCAACCCCTAGCTTTTTTATGGGCTACAACCCAAAGAAGATACAACCCCTGCTAGTTTATGGGCACCAGCCGAAAGGAGCTACAACCCCTGCACCAAGGTACAACTCAATCATCACAATGATAACTTCAAATATAAAATTAATCATACTATTACAAGTGAATCTTGTAACCAATTCATATACCTCACTCTGTCGGTGAGACACCCTCTCTGCTACACTAATTAACTCTTCTATTGTTGCATTTCCAGTAAACTCTACCGGTTCAACTCTACTCTTCTTCTCCTCTACTGCATCTACTCCTCACTGCCCTGCTATATAGTTTTCTCAAGTGTCTTCCTATTGGTACAAGTTCCTACCGGTTATCTCTTCAGATGCACTCTAGCTACTATACCAATTTCTCAAACCATACCGGTTAACCCTATGTTAAACTCTATCATGGGTTTAACCTTCACTCACTCAGTCACTATTCTCTTCTACTTTTTTCTCTCTAATTGATCTTTTTCTCTCATACAACACTCAATAACTTTGCAGCAGCCCTATCTTCTTCTATTCAGCAAAAACCTTCAATGATTTAGGCTTCCTTATTTATAACTTGGTTTTCCCACCAAATGCCAATTCAAAAATATGGACAGTTAGGGTTTCCTCATGAACCTCAAGATAAACCAAATCTAATTAGATCTTGTCAGATCTGATCACCCAGATAGCTTTTTTCTCATCACCGCCATTGTCGTGCCTTCTTGATCATGCCTTCTATCTTTGGCAATTTGCTTTTTACCCTGTCAGCTGATTTCTTAGTCAAACACCAAGATTGGTCGTGCAGTTTCATTGATCTACCTCGATCTCCTCAATCACTCTAAGTTGGATCTCATTTGTCCTCCAAAAATTGTTCCACAAACCTCTGCAATGACTTTGCAAGACATCCCATTATTTACAAGATCTACCATTAATGTCAACCAACTCTAGAACTACCTCATCAGTATGCATTCTTTCTACCGCTGCATGCAATTCCACCACCATCACTCTACATGGAATCCATGTCGACCAACTGCCAGCTTAGATCAGTGTTGTTACAGATAGGATCACCGACCAACTACTTAACCGATTCTTCTTTTTTCCTAGTTTACTAACCCTGCTGGTATCTCATACTTTATCAAGGTTACCTTCATGTCTTCCCTTTGTTGAACTATTGGTGAAACACCTTAACCGATCAATAGATATTTCTATCCATAGCATGCTCATTCTCATCCGTTAGGGTCACATCTCTTAGCCTCTTCACTTCCTTACTGGTTCTCATGCTTAACAATAGCCATCCTGATGACAACATGTCATCATCCTTTAGTGGTTTCCAACTAAGGCATATAAATGCCAGTTTCATTCTCTATTTTTAGCTAGACCACTTTGCCTCCTTCTTCATCAGCCTAAATAACATCTCTATCAGTTTGTCAAGGTGAAAAACTTATCGCACTTTATTTGTTTTGGCATCCCAACATGCCTTCTCTATCGGTCCAGTGTAGAACCCTGATTTCATGCACCTGAGGCATTCCTTCAATTCAACAGTAGATTGGGTGTGAGCCTTCAAACACTTGCCTTTACCTCTTCTTCCTTATCTCATAGAAATATAATGCACATTGTGCATAATAAGAGATAAGATCCACTTACTTGTGGACTGATACCATGTCATCTGTATCCTACAATGCACTCATGTGGCTTCCCTGTTTGTCCAACATCTCTTCAAATAGGCACATGTGATCAGGTGTGGTCACATTTACTATCAGCTATCTATCACATGGTGACTGGATCTTCATCCGGTGGTGAGTCCTATTGTTCTGCAACTACACAGTGTATCGGTGACCTATTCATCCTTCTCCTCCTATGTTGATGTGATTTAGGTAACATTCTGCCTCTTCATAACAAACAATAGCTCAAGCACCTTTCCCATTGTCAACACTTCACATATTAATTGGCATACTCTCCTTACTGGTGATACAATGTACCGGTACCAGTAACTTTACCATTCCATCCACACAAGTCAGGCACTAACTTCTGTACTGGTGACTTCAGTGATCATTCCTTTGAATGACATCCTCTTCCTTACCTTATTGGTGTTCTACAACACAAGGTGATATCAAGGATATCTCATCTTGTACTCCTGCATGATAGTGTTGTACAAAATCTCTTCTACCGCTAGTCATCTCATACCAGTTGACATCAATGACAACACAATTATAACACAAACCAATGTCATTCCCAAACTACGTCAATATGATGAATAAACCATCATAATAATAGCTCAAATGTACAAGGAGATAACTAATTCCAAACATCTCTCAAACTGAATCCTCCAAAACTAACCATCTATCCATAGATCAAGATCTATATCTATGAAAGATAAGTATAAACATAATGCACCTGAAAGGAACAATGGACAATACCTCTCAAGTAGTAAACCGTCAAGTAGACCAAGAGTGGGGAATGAGAATGCTCATCCAAGACATCCAAGTCATCATGATTTATATAAGAAGAATCTCCTCTTAAGTCTATACCAGGTGAATGCTCCTCAGACTTCCTGCTAACAACATCAAGTGTATCAATGCATGTCTCTAATCACAAGAGAATATTAGCATCACCTATGTATCCAAGTATCCATAAGTACTTGTAACCAATCAATCTATGCCAAAACTCCAAATTCATCATAGCACCATCATGAATTAATCAAGGAAATGATCATGTACGCAATACAAAGAGAACTACCAAGATCAATATCAAAGCTCCAACCAAAGAATAAAAAACATAAACATGAAAACATGATCTAACCATCTCCTCCAAGGAAATAACATTCTTCATATGAACATATCAAATAAACATGTCAAAACTCTAAACGCATATCAAGAGTATAGTGCAACATAATATCAACCATCCCATCAAACATAGATAATATATCAAATGAAAGCATAAACCATGCCTCAACCAAGGAACTCCATGAGTCTTCCAAGATGTCCACATCATCAAATATCATGAAGATCACTATCTCCTACAAGTCTACCCACAAATATGAAAGGCCCTTCTACAACAATAGGATCTGAGGCATCCTCCAAACATCCGTACACTAAGAAGATCATCCACCATTCAATGGTGAATATACATCACTACTACAAGCTCCTACTAGTGATACCAAGCATTCCATAGCATTATGATAACCATCTCCTAAATGAAGATCATCCAGGTCTACACATATACAACTAAAATGTCAATAACATCAAGTGAACCATGAACTCCAAAATAAGGAGATACAAAACCACCAATAAACAATTAAGAACCAATCCTACACCCCCACATTATCACTATCAAAAGCTCCCACTGAAAATGTAACCAACTTATCCATGACATCATGATAAAACTATCCTCTAACAAGAGAATCAACCAAAGCCATCTAAGAATAAAAGATCTCAAAGTTCACATCATGAGCTCCCAAAGGCCAAAGTAACCATGATCCTCAAATAAGAAGATACACCACCATAACCAACCAAGAATCCAAATCAAATCATCATCAATAAAAGAAACTACAAATCCAATCATGTCATGCCAAAGTCCCTAAAAACAAGGACGAACCATGGTATCATGATCACCTCCATGAAATAAGCATCTAACTATGAATGTGTCTAGCATGAAAGACTCACATAGCCAACACCATAGTTCCTCCATCATGACTATACCTAGTAACATCTCTCCTCCTCAACATGACAACAAAATTAGCAAACCAATGATTGAACCAAGCCACCAATCTAAATATGCATCAATAATGAAATTTATATGGGCATAGAAAAGCCATATTCAAATCATAAATTCAATCCTATAAGTACATACCACCTACAACACTGCACAACTTGTATACCCAAAAATCCAGGATACATACTCTATTGAAATCAAGGAACACTCAGAGGGGGGGTAAATCAATATTCTATAAAACTTACTTTTAACTTGTTCTTTTAGGAACTTAACACTTTTAATCAAAAGAAAGATGGAAGAACATAAAATGAACAACCACAACACCAAAAAACAAATATTTTGTACGTGGAAACCTATTTAAGGGAAAAACCATGGTGGGGATGAACCCACAATATATGTATACTCTGTTAAAATTTTTACAATAGAGAATGCAGTTGCTTTCAGGCACACTTCTTAGAGCTCACTACTCAAGAGGACGCTCACTGCCTACAAAATTATCAACAAAAGGTTATAGAAATGTTTAAACTGATGAACAACATATAAAAAATGCCAAAATATAGTTCCGGTTAAGTACAATCTATTGATTTCATGCACTTCATCTCTTGCTGCTTTGTCAAAGATCTAGAGCATAGAGCTCTATCATGTGCATGTGAAACTGCACATAATCGATCATTAACACCTTTGTTGTATCCAAAATGATCAAAAATATTGATCATATATATCCACAACAAGTAATTAGATTCGTCGCTAGTCGACTCATGATGACTTATAACATTATTCAAACGTGTATGAACAATCAACAAAATTCAAGCTCCATTGCTTATACAAACCAAAAATAAGTTTTTAAACATTTCCACAAACATTGGCCAAGACTCCTAGATCACAAAACCAATCACCCAAATCATTCCACTTAATCAACATAAGGATTATCCAAGAAAGTCAGTCATTTTGCATTGGCAAACCAAAAACCAGTACTCAAAAGATTCTATCTTGCACAATAATCATCATCAAAGACCAAAAATATGGAATAGACTGTTCCAAACATCCATCTACCTTCCCTCGGATTCACAACACAAAATGCTAACCAGAATAGAAGTACTAGCCACAATACTGAACACTGTTAGATGCTTTGTTCTTAGCTTACCAGACTTGAACAAATCTTCAATATGACTTTTAGTATGATCAAATAGTGCAATGCGGATGGGTACACTGACTTGGGTTGCCATCAATGATAACAACTGATAACCTATGCATTATCTCTTGCCAACATACTCAAACCAAAATTGATAACCATGTCAACATGAGAGAAATCAAGATAGAATACTGAGTATACAATGACATAGACTCCAAATCTCCTATATGTAACATTTCATAAACTCATAATGTCACTATAGTCAAAAGAACCCATAAATAGCTTAGATAAAAATATTAACAAATAAATCATGTCAAACCTACTCCAAATCTGAGCCAGTGTATAGTTCTCTCCAAGAGCTTTTTGTCAACTATTTGAAGTCAAAAATCTGACTCCATACACTCAAGTTATGGCCTCTCAATTCATAAAGGTAACTATCCCTTCCATCTAACATTTCATTGTTCAAAAAATGAAATATGGAAAAAAATAATCATAAAAAAATGAATTCCATTAAACCACCCTTCCAATGACTATAATAAGTCCAAAATGTGACACTCCTAGCCCAAGTTATCTTCCATAGAATAAAAACAGTCCATTAGGCCATATGCAAGTCAATAGGATTCCAAAAAAATGCCAATATGACAATACAAATCATTTTCCATTTTTTACAATATGCCATAAAATAAAATTTTCAATTTTCATTTAAGATTAATTGTATTATCCCGTAGCCATACCCATAAAATATATAACTAATATATAAAATTTCTTGTCGGATATTTATAATTTAAAAAATAAAATTAAAGCCTTAAAACATACGGTGGAAATTTTATTTAATTGTTTGTTTGTTGTTTTATTTACCACCTTGTATGGGGGCCCAACCCACACCTCACGAGGGGGTGTACACTACAAGCCCTATAGTGTACTTGCAGTACTAGAGTGTACTTGCAATATTGTAGTGTACTTGTAGTAATAGCAGTACTGCAGTGTACCCACAATATTATGAAGTACATTGTAGGTTGTAGTCGTACTATTACTTGCGGGAGGTAGGGGACGAGGAGTGGTAACCCCACCCCCAGCCACATAATTATTTTTTTAATTTTTTTGCTTTATACATTTTCAATAGCCCCTACTCCACCAAAAAAAAATTAATTCAGATTTTTCGTAGGAATCCTTGTTTTCTTGCAGATGAGATTTTTTTATTATCTTATTTTCTATAAACTGTGACAAATAGTTAGATGTCTTTTAGTATAAAATATTTTGCATTCTTTTCAACTGAGACCAAAATAGGTCAAACTATATACTATTTTTTGTCTCCCAACCAACCAAAATCCATCCATGAGGTCCATTTTATCTCATGTGGTCATTTGTGAAAGCTCATCCCCAAAACCCTCATATAAAATCACAATCAAGGAAACCAATTTGACCCAAAATTTTGTTAACCCCAAATCTACCAACAACGCATCATAACAACAAACTCAAAATCCACAGATCTGTAATAAATAACCTACAAAAATTCTCCTACCTTTCCATGTCTTACATTATTTCATGCATTCATGGATTCAACACCTAGGGTTATAATACCATAAAACCATAGCTCTAATACCATTTTCAAGGAAACTTGTAGATGGCAACTTTATGACAATTTCCACATAACCCAATTTAGATTTCAATCAAATAATCACATAAAATCGACATGCAAACAATAGACAACATACACATCAAAGGACACAAGATATACCCTGGGAAAAACCCAACCTCTATCCATCACCATGTATTATTCAACAATGCAACATTATAATACAATTGTGAAAGCCTTCAAAACCCCAACCATCAACAAGCACTCCATGTGAATAAGAATGTAGCCACCCATCTCATGCCATGCTTCTGACCTCCACAAATGCTAAACATGGCTAACTGGCTCTAACCCAAATAACTACCCTTGTGGTTTCTTTTATAAACACAAGCTCCCATAGAACCATCAAGTGGTATTACATCAAAACCATGGGCTAACTATAAGGAGGTTAAGTAGCGTAACAACTTCCTACACTAACCTTTAGAGGAGGGTAATGCAAAACTTTTACAGATCGTTACAATAGTTATAGAAACTTGACATAAATAAACATAATATCATGCATACCACAACATAACAACACAGTGATTTATGTGGGGAAAACCCTTTCAGGAGAAAAACCCCACTCCAAAAACAACTCAATATATTATTCAGCAATCAATAACAAATTATAATATACTTGCAAATAAAGCTCTTCATAGGAGTACCACTAATCAGAGATTCAGAGGAAACTCAATAGCCATAAGAGTCTTACACAAAACCTCTATCTCATGCACCTCATATATAGGAGATACAATACAAGAAACCATCAAACGGTATTACAAAACCATGGGCTAAAACCACCCAATAAAGTGGAGCAAACCTTATCTCCTATCTAGATGCCCTATGATGTGTCAAAACACACATCAACACATGTCCCTCCATTTTGTAGCTTATTTATGTGTCCGATGCATTTTATATTTCATATTTCAAGAGTACAAACTTCTGGAGGCCATAACTTGTGAACAATGTGTCTAATTGATGAACCGTTTGAAGCACCAAAAAGATGATGAAGTGATATATTACTTTGTAAAACACTATGTTGTTTATTCCTACTTTTTAGGGCTTTTTTGAGCCTCCAAATTCCTCAAAATTAAAATTAAACCTTTCATCGCACCCCTCCAAAATGGAAACTTTCATATCTTCAAAACTAGTTATGATTTTGTGACAAAACTTTACTAGATTACTTATCTAGCCATCCAGAAGCTTTTGGGAGAATTTTACACCATTTTTTGCTTCAATGAGATATTACTATAAATAGTAAACTCATGTAAATGCAAGGTTGAGACACCATTTTTCCCAACACTAACTACCTTATTGAGCCAACATCTAGTATTGTGTACTTTATTAAATTGTTTTTCCCAATATTAAATAAATATTATAATATATACCAATATTATGATACAACTGATCAAGTGGTCCCAACAATATTCCCAAAGAATCTCAAAATCTAACACATCCATGTGCAACATAAAATAAATAAATATTAAATCACATGCTCATGGGAAAATCGAATGATAAATAAATATTACAATTATAAACATTATTATGCAAGTGTACAATGCATATTTTTCCAAACAATAATAAAAGAAATAAAATATTCTAATTTATTTCTAATTAATAAATTTTCCAAGGAATCTTGCTAGATGCATGATATATATATATATATCAAGTACCTTTTATAGTATTCTATATTAATACAACATGTAGGATAGAGTTATGTTAAGATAAATAAAACCACTTTGTTCTTCTAGAAACATAGTAAGAGGTTGTCCTAACTAGAAATAAACTTGAAAAAAAAGGACTCACAAGAAAATCATACGTCAATAAGTACCGATACAAGTAACCACACATTTAATTTTATGAAGGTCGTTCAACCTTAGTAAGGTGTATTAATATTCATTAGATATGTCATGTTGGATTATTCTATATTAGGAACTTATAATTACTAGATAGTTTTTAAGAATATTAATGTATTACATTTAGAAACACTTTGTTTTATTTATTTTAGTAGTTTTAATTTATAACAACTCCTAAAATCCATAAAATTTTGCCCATGTCTAGTTTAAGGGCCTTTTCACATAGACCTTAAACTAATTGAATTATATTAATGCAAGTTTTAAATACCTTCTTACCATTTGCATATTACATTTGTCACTTAAGATAACGAACTAAATTAGAGTAAAATAAACTCAATTTTCCCTATTCCTAAGTAAATTCCACCTAAACCATGGCCCAAATTATTGTAGGTCTATATCTAAAGTTATTTGGATGAAGAGATATTATTGGTATATTTTCATTCTAATACAAATTATCTATATAATATTGTAGGATTGCATGTGCATAACATTTTTTTTTCTTTTAATGAGGAATAGTTATCACTAACTAGTCACCAACTTGATGACACAATCCATCAATCTATTCTAAATATGGATATCTCATTTTGGGTTGCACCTAGTAGATTTGAAATCCAAGTAATCTATAGGATTGTATGTGGAGCCTTTTTTAATTTCCTTTACAAATATTTTCTCTCTAAATTATTGGATTCTATAGATATATAGAATCTTTTACAATATAGAGTAAAATGGTTAAAATAGGAGGTCAAAGAAGGAGAAGAGGACTAGGTTTTACTTATGAGGCTTAATAAGGTGGAGAGCAACCAATGAAAGTATGAGTTGACACTAAGGATTTAGGTTTAAGATTCATGACATCCTTGAATAAAAAAAGGATTATAGATTAGTGTATGAGATAGTCACCCTTAACTCTTCTAAATTATGTCACTAAATATTCCAATGAATAGAGGATAATAAAAGTAAAGCTACTTTTATTTTATGGTGTAGTACAATTAATAGGAGAAAATAGTAAATATAATTTTCTTGAAGGTTTCCCTCAAACAGTATGTATCACATAATCTATAAAATTTAATTTCCTCCCACAACCACAGTAGGGAAATCCTCAAATAACTTGTGCCTTCTCTATTAACTATTTCTCTCTCCTTGAGTAAGCACGTCACTACTTCCTCGCCATTTTTCCAATCTGTACACATCTTTCTACAATCTAACAACAATCCAATTGATAGCCTTAGCTAAGAACTCAAAAAATAGTGCTCCAATTTACAAAATATTCCTTTAGTGAAGTACTATCATAACTATTATACCTCTCCATATATAGATTAAGAAACCATTTTTGAATATTTTTTGTTATTTTATATTTCCTCTTTATTGATTAGCATGATTAAGTCTCCTCCCTATTACCATCTAAACCCATATTAACATTTGATGGTTACTCTTCTCCAACTAGAGATATTATTCAAGGATATGATTCATATTGTTATTATAAAAGGCTCCAAAAATCATAAGAATAAAGACAAGAAATCCTAATAATATAGATTGAGGCTAAAAGAAGTTTCTCATTTATGACAATACCATCTTAATATCATTTATTTTACTTTTTACATCAAATTAAATTTAAAATTAATTATAGCTAAAATTTAATTTAAAATATATTTCTCAATTAATTATGAAATAGTTAAAACATAAATATAACCAATTAAAAAAATCAAAACAAACTTTTAAACTATTTTTAAATGTTCGTCAACCCAATTCTCCAATAGAAAACTTTTAAACTATATTTTTTAATCTAAAATATAAGCTCATAGAAATAATTTGGTCCAAATTAAATTCTTCTGGTGAAAGTTTTGAGTTTAGATCATGCTACTTTAAAATTGGATGTGGTGTTTTTATTGGAGGGGTTGGTCTAGTATTGGGCATGCTACATTTGATCTTTTTTTTTTCATTTTTAGAACATGTTGGTAGAAGTCTACTCAGATGTTTTTGCAAATATTGGTCGTGATTTAGGGGAGTGGGACCAGTAGTCGTTAGGGCTAACTTTGTCAACGTGTAGCCATCACATGGAATATCATAAGACCTCCATTTTTTTTAGAAATGTAAAATGGACACTTAAGTATCTACAACTAAGATTTGAAGGCATGACTCATCATGCAGCTCGTCAAAATAAAATGTCTACTACAAAGTGTTGAAAAAATATTTTAAAGATTCTACCAAAACTTAATCTAAAAATGGCTAGTAATTGAAAAAACATAGATCATTTCTTGTTAGTAAAATATCATATTTTTATTTAGAGTATAACTTATATGCAACATAAATGGACCAAATACATATTAGTAACTGGATCAATAATTGTTATATCTAACTTGTAAATCCAACATAAATGAATTAATAGTTGAACATAACAAAAAATATTTTTTGTTATAGAAAAAACACATTATTATATAAAATACAACTTACATCCAACACAAATGAACCAATAGTTGAATATTAAAACTTGTTGAAAATCCTTCTCATTTCACAAAATTATTTTTTGCACTCACCTTTTATATTTGTGGTAGGACAAAATTATTAATATGAAATACTCCAATGAATATACATTGCTACCCCAATAGTTGTACACATAGGAATACTATTTTTTCACCATGACAACAATACTTGCTTAAGCAAGTATCTTATTTTATTAAATGAGCATCTTATTTTTTAAATGACACACATATAGTGGATAGTTATGATATTTTTTAAATGACACACATATAGTGGATAGTTATCATATTTTATTTCAAACAAAAAATTATTTATTTCTCTTGTTAATGAATGTATATTTGTACCTTTTATATAACATTTACAGGTTCTTATGTGTTCAAGTATAGGTCTATTTTGACCAACACTTGGTTATTTTTTTAGTTACATGTAGACTATTTATTTAAAATATGTAGTATAACTTTGTGGTAAGATTGGATATTATGTGTACAATTGCTATAACGAACTACTGATCCCTCTCCCAAAAAAAAAAGGATTGACCATCTAACTTTTAGAACTCTTTCGTCATATCATATTCAAAAAAGAAAGCAAATATAAACTAGCTATGCTCTCGGTATACTTGGCTTTATTTCCTCTCAGTTGGAACCCGATTAGAAAGCCCACAAGAGATCTTACATCCTACAACAGAATTGAAATCCTGCAACAGATCTCGCTATTACAATTCAACGAAACCTTACAATCTAACCCTGAACCTTAAAAAAGTTACATGAAAATCACAGCTCTCCTCAGCTCAGACGCTCACATCACAACTGGTGCGTTCCTCCAGAGGACCCCGATTGCCATTACTGGTAAAACCCATAATAGCAAAACAATTAACATTCAGATGGTAATGCCCAGAAGTCCACGTACCTACCTTCCACCGTATCCTCCCCCCTATCCTCAGATTCACATGAAGAACTCCAGTCTGCTGCAGCTCGGCTCTCCAATTGTCTGCAACAAGCGGAGCCAAGGGAGAGACAGTCCCGTTGAAAACAGCGGGAATAGTGGTGGTATCGTGGTGGTCCTGGTAGAACGGTGTGAGCCAGATGGTTTGGGTGATCTGCTGGGTCTGGTATGTGGCGTAGGCGCTGATCCGGTCATAGTAGACGCCGATCTTGTCATTTGGGTTGTGTGAAATGACGGTGAACTGCAGGGACGAGGTGAGTGCTCGAGCGTCATCGTCTGTGACGTTCCACTTGTAGATAATGGCGTCCTGCACAGAGAACTGTGGCTTATGCGGACGGAGGGCTAAGTATATGACCAGGATAATGAAGAGCACTACTGGAATGAAAACTAAGAGGCCTATGCATAACCTACGCCAGTACTTATTCTCAGGACAGCGTAGACGAATGACCAGGAATTTATACTCATGATAGCGGCAGCTCTTATACATTTTGTATTTTCCGGGCTTTGTTACAGATGAAATCTGAGTTGAAGGCCCAGAGAAAGAATGCGAATTCTGTGTGGCTTGCGTAGCCAATTCTTATAGGCAGAAGTGAAATTTTTTCTGCAATTAGTCTTACTCTTCGAATGGTCTGAGAAATTTCGTTAGTCTTTTTTTGATCGGTTGAAACTTTGTTAGTCTTACTCTTCGAATGGTCTGAGAAATTTCGTAAGCGTAACTAAGGGAACGCGTTGTCGGCGATTTTTTTCCTTGTGGGGCACTGCTTGTACTTCCCACCGCAATTTGACCCGAGAAAATCGTGTCTTCTTCGTGGATTGTTGTCGTAGTCAAAGGTTATAAATATTTTATTTTCACGTTTGTTTTGCTGATTAGAATAGTCAAATGTCAAGTCTAGTCAACAAAAATATTATTAAAGTTTATTTCATTTTAATACTGATTGTTTGACCAGTAAAAAGGTTGGCATTTTAATTAAATAGTCAATAAAAATATTAATAAAGTTTATTTCATTTTAATACTGATTGTTAGACCAGTAAAAAGGTTGGCATTTTAATTAAATAATGAAAACAATGATTTTGTTAGGTTGAATTTATTGTCCTTTATCGTAAATCTACTCAATAAATAGATTTTGGTCAAGGTTGTGGTTATTTACTAACATCTTAAAACTTAAGAATTATATATCTCTCTCACATCTTTTATTCCTCGAAAAATAGTATTTTTTTCAAGTTAGGCAAATAAAATGAATGCACATGCTTAAGGAAAGATAAGTTATTTAGATAAATATACATATGCATAAAGATGGATATAAAGGAAGAACACAAGTGCGTTATAATGTATGTATGTGTCGACTCAATAGTGACAAAGTCTAGGTCAATCACTATCAAGCTATAATTAGAGTATATTGTAATATACTTATATTTAAGGTGTGATAAAATAAAAAAAATAACAGATTGAGCTCATTTCAACCAAATCACAATTCTCTCCCACACTTACACATAATAGATGAACAACATTAGTATATTTGCAAATTGTTCAAGAGGGTTCAATTTATCATGATTTCATCACAAAATATATGAAGTAAAGGATGCAAGAGGTCTATGCTTTTAGCTATTCAAATTTTAATAACTATTTAATAATGTTTCAATTTAATATTTTTAATTTTTAGGAGCTGAAAATATTTGAACATTCCTAAACCCTAATTCACCAAACCATTTGTATGAGAGAAATCATGTTCAAAGGAAATCACAAGCTAATCATCTTAAAAATCATACATCCATTCCTTAGAATCAACACAAAAAAACAAACTTATTAGGTTAAGTTAGAGCTAACAAAAAAAAATATTAAAATATTAGTTGATACATTAGAAAATATGAATGCAATCAATTAAGAGTAGGGAGATCTAGGCACATCTTTGGAATCTATTACTTCACATATAGATTTCATTAATGATCAGATAAACTTATGATCAAATCATAAGGGTAATGCACGATAAAAATATTGTATATGTGAAAGAGAAAAAAAAAATATCTAATTTGTGTGCATTATTTACAAATTCATGAATCAATGCACCTATGTATGGAAGTTGCAAGAGATCCTTTATTCATTTGTGCCAACACTAAAGAATAGGAGATGATTTTAAGACAAGTGGTGGATATTTTTTTAACCATCACTCATGCAATAACAAAGAAATTCGATAATAAGTCTTCAAAAAAATCTATTTTGAGTTCATCCTTCATGAGATTTTGATTTATTTTGGTATGTGTAATTTTTATAGTAGGAATAAAGGTTTATACATGATATTTAAGATCCATGTCATGATTAGGACCATCTTTCTAAGATCCCTAGCTAGGCTACACATTTAGATTGTTGCAATTCCTTTTATTTTGAAGAAAAGTGTCAAGTTTGAGATTATACAAGAAGACATTGAGGCTTCTAGACATTGATGGTTAGCTCACTCTTTCTACAACTATTGGTATATTTATAATATTAAGAAATCGATACCCATGATACACAAAGCTAAGAGGATACTCCAGAGTTTTAGGGGCATTGCACATATGAAAAGTAATAGGATACATTCATAAGAGATATATGATGTTTATGATTCACTTGCTTAATAACATTTTTTATATTAGTCTATAGCTAAGTTTAAATATGGTTCTATAAAAAATTATATTTCCTTTTGAAATGTAAGATTAACTATATTGATATATTATGAATAAATTTAATAATAATAATTATATGTAACTAAATTTTAAGGTCAAAATTATATGTTAAAAACTTAAGGTTTTTTTTATATTTCACAATGCCTAGTAAGCAAGTAGAAATTCTCATCTTGGAGTGAAGGTGAAAGTGAAAACCCTTAGCAATGGAAATAGTGAGGAAACTATATGAAATGATAAGGGAAAAATAGACCTGAGGTTAATGCCATGGAGGGCATGTCCTTATAGGTGGGTAATTCCTTCTACTCTATTCCTTGGTTCCTAGTTATTTCGATAGTTATTTCTAATATTTTGAACATGTTGGCTTTGGTGTTGTCTCCTAGTTTAGTGTCCTTGTTTGATTTGATGATTTCTATGAGGAGTTAGTTCACTCCTCTTTCTCTCCCTAAATTGAGGAAGAGGAATATTTTCTACTAGGGTTTCTTTTGGAGGGTTCTTGTTAGAATTTTTTTATCATACAAGCAATTATTATGATAGGATATAAAAGCCTTTGGTACTTCTGTGTGGGGTCTTCTATTTCTCATATCTTGAAATTTCTTACTCTTTTTTCTCCCATCATGGTAGTCTTTGGAGATCCCTTGGTGGGAATGTCCTTGGAGGAGGGTGTTTCCTTTTCCTCTATGCCTTATTCTTAAGTGGTGTCAATAGTATTTTCTAGTACATCAATTGATATCTTGGTGTGGGATTTTATATTTGCATCCTTATTGGTTTCGGTGATGACTATAAGGGGTCATTAGACCCCTAGACATGTTCATAGAGGAGAGAGAAGGAAGATTCACTACTAGGTTTTGTTTTGGAGGGTTACCCTAGGATTGAGAGGACTATCTCAGTGGCTTTAGGGATAGGATCTTTGTACCTCTAGAAAATTTATGTGGGGGCTTCTACTTCCCAAACTTTGATAGTGGTTAATACCATGAAAGTTTCTAATTTATCTTCTTTCCATATTGGCCTAGGTAAGAGGTCTCTTGCAACTTAGGTTAAAATGATTGATGTTATCTTTGTTCGTTTCTTAAGGTTTCTATGGAGATAATTAAGACGTATATCATTCCTCAAATATCAAATATTACTACTACTACTCTTGAGTTGGAATCCATTTTTGTGGGTATTCATGGGGCCTTGTCTCTACATCAAATGGATGTAGTATGTATGCCTTATTCTATTGGTGGCCTATGTAATAGGTCTCTTATTTCTCAGGTCTATAAGTTTGATGTTAATTATTTTTCTAGCCTTTGATGAGTTTTTTTGTTGTTGTTTTCAACCATGTTCTTCCTTTTTCGTGTTCATTTTCTTATCTCCGTCGCATTTTATGTAAGACTACTTTTTATTTACTCCTTGGCTAATTTTGTTTTCATATTCTTATCTTTATTCAAAAGTAGCTTGGTGAATTCTTGTATTTTAGATTTTTATTTTATGATTTCTTACATAGCTATTACTTTTCTTATTCCTTTTTGGTTTGCTAATCTCGGCCCCACTCCTTGTGATAGTTAACTTGGCTACCTTTTTTGGTTGTTTAGCTTTGGTGAATTGTTGACCTTTATTGTAAAAGGACCTGGACCCTTTTGATTTAATTTTGGTCTAACCTCTTTTTCCTTGATGGTTGTTTTGTAATGCGATTAGGTCCTTTCTTGAGCTTATCTAATCAAATTAAGTAAAAATTCTCAAGGTTCTTGACATAAAAAATATTTATTCCCAATGAGATATTTGGTCTTTCTAGTTTCATGAAAGGTAGTGAGTATTTTTGGCAAGGGTGAACATTGTCTTAGGATAGAAGAATAATTATGTTGAACAAAACGATATCGTCCATCCCTGTTTTTGTTCTCTTGGTTCAAACTTTTAACAAAGATTAATCACCAACTAAATTGAAAAATGCATAATTTATTTTCGTAAATTAATTAAGATTGCTAGAAACTCTTTCTCATTGTCTAGGAAAAGGGTCACAAACCTAATGTCAAGGGTATTATCTTCCTTTCAATAGAGAAATTATTTTAAACATATTATGTTATTCCTATGTATCACCACAAATATCCTATGCCATTGATTGACAATATTGATATATTCAAAATTCTTGATTTCGTTATTAAATTTCTATAAAACTTTGCGATACACACAAAATAAGAACAATTCATATATATTAGAATAAACCATAAGAGGAGGTAGAGAAAGATATACAATTTGAAGAAGATAAATTCTTACAATATGTTCACACTAGACATTTTTTTATCTATGGAAAAGTTCACTAAAATCCTAAAAAAGAGTAAAATATTGTTTGACTATGGATTTATTATGCTTGAATAAAAAAAAGTAAAAATGTAGCATAATAACATAGATAGAGGAGGTAATTAGTTTAAAACCCTTATAAGAAAAATTTAAATACATAAGACAGACCTAGAGATAATGATGAGTTGATTAAAAATAATGAATTTATTTTCAAGAAGAAAGGAAATATGATAAGTGTCTATCAACAAAGCCTAAATTCCTCTTTTTTATAAAAATAGATTAATAAATTTTAATTTGTTAATTTTAGATGCAAGATATTGAATGTTGTCATTTTCATTTATGGTATTTTGGTAAATTAGCTAATTATGGAAGTGTTAGGTTTTGATTACTTAGAAGCTCATAATTATTTTAGAAATCATATATGTTTTTGAAACAATAAATAAATAGAAAATATTTTCTTAAAGTATCATTAATGAAGATTTTATTGGATGCTTTAAGTTAATTTTAGATTATGTAGTAGTCAACTTTTTGTTTGCATTTTTTGTACTATAGGAATGGAATTGTATGGTCTCTTTTCTCCTCATCCGTTACAGAACTTGAGGCTAAATTATTATATTTTGGAAGAGTGTTGAAGAATATTTAATATTTTATGGTTGAATATGGTGAGGAGTCCATCCTTCCATTATTCTATTTTCTCCAATATACTATGTGACATTAAAATTTTATCTCTATATTAGCATAGTTAATGTGTAAAGACAACCTATAGAACCATCAATCTTCTAATGAGGATGTTAGGTATATAAGGTTTCATAGGATCCAAAAATTTAGGAGAATTTCACTTCTAATAGAACAAGTTGTTAGGATTACTCATATTTTCTTTTCAAAAATCTATGCAAATGTAAATGATTCTAATGCACCTTATATAATTATACATTAAATAAATATTTTTTTCTGTAAACATACATGATATCAAATGTACTTAATATAAAACATGTATCACGCAATGTTTTTTTTTTTTCAAATTCTCAAATATGATCATTCATTTATTTTATTTTACTATTAAATTGTACTAATTGTGTTTAATGTTGTATCATACCTAAAGACAATGGAAATAGTTTCTTCTATTTTAATAATTAATCTTCTTAACCTATTGGTAATCATATTCTAATAGAATCATATTAATTATAAATAGATTTGATTTCCTCTTCATTTCATATTTCCTTGAAATTTTTTACTTTGTTGTAAATCAGCTGGAGTAGTCCTTAGTTAGCACTACTCTCTCTATGTAGGTGGAGGTGGGGTAATCATAGATCCAAATGGTAACTTGGTTTCAGCCTATTTAGTTAACCTTGGCATTTAAACTTCCAATTTTGTGGAAGTGGCAGCAGTATTTTTTGTGGTCTCAATTGCCTAGGAAAAAAGTTATAGAGGGTGACCCAAAGAATGTCATCATGATGCTTGAAGGTAAAGAAACACAATGCTGGAGTACAAAATACCTCATTACCAAATACCAAACTTTCCTAGCCACATTTGGCTATTTAAAAATCAACCACATACTCAGAGAGAGGAACAACTCTATAGACAGGCTGGCTAACTTGGGCCTCTTCTCTAACCAACTCAAAATTTAGATAGAACTACATGAATCACCTAATGACATCCATGCCATGATATAAGTGGACACAAATCCTAATGATGCATAAATATCTAGAGAGCACCTTTTTATTTCTATTTTGCTATCAAGTCCATGAATCATTTATTGATTAGGGGATGACTTGTTAAATCTGATGGAAGCAACACTTCTCCTAATGCCACCTTTTGTGGATATTTTCCTAGAGCTATTTTTAGAAACCCTTTCCTGATAATTGTTACTAGTTTCCCCATGAATGATTTTACTTTAAGGGGTGCTCTTGTCCAGACTAAGATAGATAAGAGTGACAATTTTAAGCAGAATGAAAGCCTCTAGCCAACTATTGAAAGAGGTAACTTGGCATTTTATTTTAAAGGAATGAAAGATACCCATCTCTCTTATAGTAGTATTCTTTCTTGGAATGAGGATAAGTTAATGTTGAGGGAGTCTTTTTATATGGTGTCTATGGAGTCTATTTCTACCACAATTGGTCTTATTATGGAAGGGGTGATATTCCCTAAGAAACCAAAGGGAAACTAAAAAGACAACTTTAAGAGGTTCCTTAAGCCATGTGAATTTTTTTTTTGTCTCCAAAGTAACTTTAAAAAGGAAGATATTCCTAGCATTTGGAAGGAGGACATACTACTCTTAATGAAATACATTACTATGGATGAAAGATTCAAATGTTTTCACTTGCAACTCTTCCCAATATGTAATCATCTGAAGTAGGGTGTGAAAATGAACTCCCCTTACTAAATTTTCTCCTCCATTTCGTAGTCTATTGTTGTTTTTAAATCAAAAAAATATCTCCCCCTACACTATGCATTAATTTTGAGGTTATGTAATTTTAACCTAGTAATAAACCCTACTAGTGGGCCCTCCATTAACCATTTTTGTCCCCTATCTAACCCTCACTTTAGTTGTGGAACTTTTTAGAATCCTAGATAGTGAGGATGCCCCTAGTGTGAAGATAATTCTTAAATTTAAGGGGACCCCTACCTAGATCAAACCCAACCATTCTACTAAAAATATGATCCCCGAAACCCCCTCAAATAAAATATTGTTAAAGAGTTTGATGCAGAGAAAATGTCTATTGAGGACTCTTCTTCCACTTGGTCCATAGGCTCTAGGTGGACTTAGTACAACCCTAGTGTGAACTCTTTTGCCTCATCAACACCTTATTTGTGTTACCTTACTCCCTTGTTAATCCATCATGGAAGTAGGATTTACTAGATTTAGTAAAAGAGGTAAATGAATTATGTGGTGATTATAATAGACATGAAGCCATTATCAACTAGCTCCTTTCCCTACTCAATTTGCAAAGAATGAAATCAATATGTTGGAGGCACAAGCCAAGGTTGACGCTAAATCCTCCAATTGGGATTTGGAAGAAAAACACAAAAGGGTCTGGTTGGTTGGTAGAGAAGCTTGAGAAATGGGATGTGATGAAAGAGAAAGTTAAGGTTCTCAATGAAGAGGTAGAATGGAGGGATAGAAGGAAGGATATGAGCAGTGTCATCATTGATCTTAAGGGTAACCAAGAGACTCTCAAGAGGAAGTTGGAGGACATGGTGGCCCTCAAAATGGAAATGAAAAGAAAAAAATTGGCTTCACTACAAGCAATCCATGAGGATATTGACAAAAGACATGTGAAGAAGAAGCGCCACCTAGAATGTTCTTTTACCTCTCCATAATGCCTACTATTTCTATGGTCAAGGATACTGTAGATTCCTTGATTATCTATCCACATAAAGGCTCAAACAAAATATTATTTTTTCTAAGAAGGTGAACGTGCTTAGCCAGTATTCCAAGTTAAAAAATGCCCACTAGGTAGAACATTGGTTTGTGTCTTCAATGGGTGGCATTGGTTCCTTTTTTGGTCTCTTTAGTTTCTTTTCTTGTTCTCTATTGTTAGTTTTTTCTAGTTGTTAGTTGGTTTTGGTTCCCTATTATTAGATCATTCTTTTGTTGGGTGCTCACACCCTTCACGAGACACTTGGTTTTAGCACCATGGTTGTTAGGTATAGCTTTTCAGCCTCTCTTGTTTTTATCTAGTCAAAACATTACTCTCTTCTTTGTCTTGTTTATTTAGTTATTTATATTTATATTTTTTTGGCAAATATCTATATATTCCAAGTAACTAAATGTAGGAGAATACTGTTTATCAAATAATTTTTCTCTCCTAGTGGTTTGAAATGATGACATCCTATACATATTTTATATAAATAAGTGAAATATGTAGTTCCCAATTTTTTGTTAGGAATTATGTATATCTATTGTTGTATTTATAAACAAGAGTTATAATGTATTCTAATGATGATTCTTACCACATGTTCCCATGCAACTACTTAAGCCTACTTTTTGCTTAAAAATAAGTAGTGAAAGTGTCTCCATCCAATCTTTTAATTATGGGAAAAGGAAATTTAGGAATCATTTCCTATTTTTGTGGAGTGGTTGCTACTTAATAATTGAAAATAGGCTATAGGAAAAAATGAGGGGCTTAAAATAAGAAATCAATGCTTACTAGGAAAAAAGACATGTGGCTTCACTATTTTTTTCTTCTCCATTTTATTTGCCTCTAATTTTGCCTAGAAAATTTATTTTTAATAAATATTTTGAAGAATTTTATATAGAAATATCATTTAAGAGAATACAAAAAAAAACACAAAATTTTTTATTGTCCATGGGGTCACAAGCTCCACAAATTGCTACTAAAAATGTCAAACGGGAGCGCATCGAGGGCTACGATTTCCTTTAGTGAAGACACAGTAGGCTGGGTCGATGGGAAGAATGGAGATCGACCTACTGAGGAGATGGAAATGGTTTTGGAAGATGATGGTCTGACGTAAGTGTCAGATGGTGTTGATGCCTCACTTAGTCCCTGTTTTGTGGGCCACCGGTCTCTGCTCCTTTCAGAGCATGTTGGTGGTTGCGGTGATGGAGTTCTTGGTGTGTTTACTAGCGTTGAAGGGACCGAGGAGTCAGTTTTCTCTGCTACTCTGGTTGTTTTCTTGGGTGCCCATGGTGCTGAGTCGATCAGTTTGGTTGAGGTCGGCCTGGTCAGATCTTGCGCTTGGTAGTGTGCCCCTTTGGGTGTGGCTACCTCGTGGGCTGGGCTGCCTTGCTCCTCTCCTCAGCTCTATTGTCCTGCTTTATAGAGGTTGCTACTGCTGTCTCTAGGCCTAGTGCGGTCTGATGTGTTGCATCTTTTGGAAGAGCCTCCCTTTGATTTGGGACCCAGGTGGATCTTCTACATCTAGGTTTTTCCTAGTGTTTGTGTGCTCTCCCTTTCCCTTGGGTTGCCTTCTTCCCTTAGGATGGGATTTGTTGTTTGTTGCTTCTTTTTTCCTTCTTATGGAGGCATTGTCTCTTTTGGAACCTTGGTTCAAGGCCATGAGGGCAGGGATGCACTCTTTTCTTTAGGTGCCCTTTCCCCTCTTTCTTTTGATTGATCTGGCTAGCCCTTGGGGGTTTCTTTTAGTTATTTTGGATTTTGTTATGCACTCGAGCTTGGTAGAAGATTTGATGAGGGGTTTTTCTCTTGGGTTTATCTATGTTTTTGCTTGTAATATCACTTGGCCTATCATTTCTCTGCATCTTGGGTTCTCTTCAGTTTTTCTTATTGAGGTGGCCCTTCTTTCTCTATTGGTAGAGATGGATGCTTTTGGAGTTAACCCCCCTCCTATTGAGGTTGAGTTGGGTGTTGTGGTGTAGCTTGTGTATTTCTATCCTATAGAGGTGGATATATGCTTTGTTGTTGGTGGTGCAGTTATCAGATACTTCGACAGTGCTGGTGTCAAACTTGTGGTTTTTGGAGCCACCTCAAAAACCCATTTCTAAGGTTAGGGGTTCCTTTCAAAACCCCCATGCTCTATTTCAGTTTTTGGTGGTTTTCAGAGCCATTATAAAACCCAACTCGAAGGTTAGGGGAGCCTTTAAAAACCCTCTTTCTTATCTTTGGCTGGATGCTGATAGTTTTGAAGGGCCTATCTTAACTTGTGTCTATTTTTGATTAAGGACCGGGTTAGCTTTGTGCTCCCTGATTTTTCTAAATATGGGTAAGGGATCCTGGAACATCCGTGATGGTTGGATGTGGGAGTCTATTGACTTCATATATTTCTCTAGGCTATGACACCAATACTTGTGGTGCTGATTTTTTTTCTATTTGTGGTTGTGCTGGCTTTTGGCATGTACTAGCCATGACTATTGACTTTATCTGCTAGTTTTATTTGTCTATCTTTTTGGTAGAAGTTTCTTTGTAGGTTCTAGATCCTGGCAAAATCTAAAGGTCTCGGGGCCCTTTAAAACCTGGTGTATGGTATTTTTGGTCCCCTCAAAACCTGTTTTCCCTTAATCAAAAACAACCGCTAGACAAAAAATGATAAGTAGTTGCATGGGGACTTGCCCTTATATTTCAATTATATTTTCATTTATCCAATTGGGAGACCTTACTCCATTAATTAATGCATAAAAAAGAATAATATAGTGTGTCAACATTTCATTTATTACTGAGTAAATTGCGAAATAAATATTAATACCTAATTTAGTATCATTTTTGTAGACATTAATAAACAATAAATTCAATATACTATAACAACATTCTAATTGTATTTAACTTCATTTTGTCAAAGTGAATCTAGACTATGTCATGGTTAAAATAAAAATGCAAAATATAATCTCCATATAATAATGAAATATTTGAAGGTACCACAATGAGAAAACCAAAACAAATTTACATCCCCTTAATGAAGTTTTTGCATAGGCAATTCTTAATGTTCATGCTAAGTCGAGGTTCACTTCACTCACCAAATCATGATAGAATTCAATCATCTTCAACTATTCATTGCATAATTCAAATAGAATGGTAGTTCAATTAGATGCTATGAAGGAAGTAGTCTTACACATTGGATAAAGGCATTGAAAATTCAGCATGCACTAAAATAATCGAATTTCAGTAATCGAATTTCATTAGTAATTGGTGCTTTTTATTGAACCTAAATAGCCACTTGACTGACCAAAGACTGAAATATCCAGGAAAGCTTCCTTCCTAATAAATAATAAATAGTCTTACACAGACGACAAAGGCATTCAAAATTCAGCATGCACTAAAATAATCTAGTTGGTTTCTTTCTTTTATATTTGCATTGGAGTCCTCTTGTTGACTGAAAATGAACGATTAACATCAAAATCAAACCCACTGATTAAGCGTCGTGAGTCGCTATCAATTTGAGGAAAATCCTTGCCGTGTTAGAGCAGCTGCAAAATTTATTGGTTCCTTGACTACGAACAGTTTGCTCAATAATCAACGGGAGAAACCCTAGAGATGAGCCTACGTATTTGATAGCTGGATAAAGGCATTGAAAATTCAGCATGCACTAAAATAATCCAGTTGGTTTCTTTCTTTTATATTTGCATTGGAGTCCTCTTGTTGACTGAAAATGAACGATTAACATCAAAATCAAACCCACTGATTAAGCGTCGTGAGTCGCTATCAATTTGAGGAAAATCCTTGCCGTGTTAGAGCAGCTGCAAAATTTATTGGTTCCTTGACTACGAACAGTTTGCTCAATAATCAACGGGAGAAACCCTAGAGATGAGCCTACGTATTTGATAGCTGGAAATTCTTTTTATCCTCCTCCACCGTTTACCATTGTTTTGTCGAAACATATAAAAATTGACTGTGAAAGCAAACGCGTTGAACTCAATCAAATCATCTGTATAGTGTTTACTGTAGAGGATGATATGGATGTACTTACTATCAAGAATTTTCAATTCAACTGTGGATTTTGCGAGCTTTCTATCGATTGCGCGCTGTGAAGATCTTGATCTTTGATGCATGTTCACATGTGGATTTATGGTGAACTTTTGTATTATTAGTTCCTTTAAATTCAACTGTGGATTTTGCGAGCTTTCTATCGATTGCGCGCTGTGAAGATCTTGATCTTTGATGCATGTTCACATGTGGATTTATGGTGAACTTTTGTATTATTAGTTCCTTTAATGAGGATAATTATGTATTTATTTGATTTTTTTTTAATTAGTTTAATCAATGATTATAAAGAATTAAAATTTTGTAACAAAAATAATAATCTAAATTTAATTTTTATTGCAATGTTTATAAAAATATCATTTTTCTTTATTTTCATTAATTTATGTAAGTATAAAATTCAATTCTTCCACAAAAGCGAGACTGGGTGGCATTAACTAGTTCATAACTCTAATTTGTTATTAAATATATTATCTATTTAATATATTGACTCCGACACTTCTTGTGAGCATATGTCTAATCTTCCCATAGGAATACGCTTTCATTGGTGGACGAAATCTAATGTGAGCAAATTATTGTTTAAATGTTTCTGTGAAAATGATAACCATGTTCTAAATAGGTTAAATCGGGATAGGCCCAAACCATTACATAACCAACACATAGGCGCACAAAAGGGAGGAACTCACAATCAATGAGACCATAAGAACAAAAATAAGAAAAAATTCACAATCCTTTTTGGAAGGAGGCTTTTGACTAGAGAAACAATTGATGGGAACAAGGGTCCCGACACACCAAAATTACCTAATCAAAACATAGGGGATTAGGAAGGAACTTCGAACTATCTTCTTGAAGGACCCCCTTAAACTAAAATTGATGCAGCCAAGGGAATATTCAACAATCAATAGATTTTGAAAGACTTTCTGCAACCTTTTACCAGTAGAACCACCTTTAAGCTATTACAAGGAGGAAAACCTAAAAGCATCGGAGACACCTAGAATCCTTGTGCTATAAAAACCATCTAGCCTAATGAAGAAAGAATTAAACAAAGACATTATTGAGTAGGCTCGTACAAAATGAACTCAAAGGGTTTTTAAAGGAATCCCTAAACCTTTGACTAATGGATAACCTTACAAACAATACATCCTAGACCACCTCTATAGGTCCTTTATTTGTAGTAACACTCGAGAACAAAGGCACAGTAAAAAAAAATAGTAGGAAAGCCTTCACCTATGAGCTAGGACAAAGATGATCCTAACTGAAACTCTAACTCAGAAATCCTAAGAGAGTAACTTCAAAAGAGCACAATAGATGATGGCGTAAGTAGGCGACATAAGCTGGTACCCATGAAAAAAGTAGCACCCACCATTAGAAATTAGAGTCCACCACAATAGTAGGCACAAAGGAGGCAGAGCCCTTTCTAGTTAATCTCTCGCAGGATAGTCGATCCTCAACACATGTCCCAAGCCAACCCCCTATAGACTATGAAGAACCAACACTAATAGTAACACCATTTTCCACAAAAATCTACAAAAACAAACCATAGAAACACCCATCATCAATTGATCATCCAAGGATGCAAGGACAAGTTTGGTGTCAAACTTGTAGACTACTAGAGAGATCAGAAGTGGGTGGACCTCATCTCTATTGATCCTAACTGAAAGAAAGTTAACATAATGCTCAACCAAGCTATCATTAATCCAAGAAGGGGGAACCACTTGGTGTGGGAAGGTACCCCTTCAGGGAATTATTATATGGTATCTATTGTCCTTATGCTGGCTCAGTCTCAAGACTCTATCCCTTGCTGGGCCAAAGCCTGGTGTTCAAGTTTGACTCCTAAAATTAATATTTTTTTATGGATTCTTTTGCAAAATAAAATTCTAACCATAGATAACTTGAGAAAGAGGGGATTTTGCATCTCCAATAGATGTTATTTATGCCTTAATGATGAGGAATTTGTGAACCATATTTTTATTCACTATCCTTTTGTCCAACCTATATGGTCGATGTTTTTGCAGATTTTGGGTTTAAATTGGGTGTTCCTCGAGGAGATTCGATATTATTTCAGAAGTTGGTCTTGCAAAACAAAAATTCTGACCATAAGGAATTTATGGAAGTTTTCTTTTCCACATATCCTATGGGCTATCTGGAAAGAAAGGAATAACTAAATTTTAATGTCATTAACTCCTCCGAAGTGGTTTGGGCTAGGATAAAACACAATTTTGTTGAGAATGTGATGGCTATGGGATTTCATTATTGCAACAATAAGGAAGAGTATGGTGTTTTAAGGAGCTGAACATCTCAGCCCACATGGACTATAATATGAATTAACTCAAAGAAAGGATGTGTTGCTGGTATTTTCCTCCCAGTGATTGGTTTAAGGCTAACTTCAATGGGGTTGGCAAAGGGAACCTAGGGCCAGTTGGTTGTGGTGAAGTTATCTGGAATAGTGTTGGATTTTGCATGGGGGCAGTGGCCTTCCCCTTGGGGAACCAAACTAATAACTTGTCTGAAGCTATGGGCACCCTCCAAGCTATTAAATTAGTGCATCAACTAGGAGCCAAACATTTATGGCTAGAGGAGGATTCTAAAAATATTATCAATTACCTCCTTGGTAAGCAACAACCTTTGTGGATGATTACAAATATCATTGACATGCCTAGGGAGATGCTTGAGGGATTCAACCAATATTACATTTCTCATGATTATAGAGAGTCCAACAAGAGCACTAATTGGGATACAAATGAGGCAGTACAAAGCGGGCAAATCAAGATTTGGTATGGAGAGGGAGAGTAGCCTTGAGTGGCACGTGACATTTTAAATTATGAAAGATTTCATGGAAAATAAGGGAGGATTTGATATCATTTCTGGAAATGGCAGGGGTGGGCGTGGCATCATGACACGATAATATAAGAAACCGAGAGGGAGGTACATTATTATTTGCCATATCATCTCACATGCTTTGTGGGTGCTTCTTTCCATTTGGAGTGGAATCTTAAGAAATATCTATTTGCTTCTAGAGGCTTCTTCCCTACTAAAAAGAAAGTCTGTAGAGAAGAGCGGTATTTGCTGGAATTTGTATTCTGCTAATATCGATAAGAAGATGTGGGGATATCACAAGCGCACGTAGGCTACAAATAATGATAAATGGCAAGACCATCCTTAGGTTTGGGCTATGATGGAAGCAACAAAAATGATGGATTACATGGAAAGAATGTAAGAAAGAAGGCCGAAAATCACTAGGATTTTCAAAAAGGGGTGGAATAAGGGCACCCTGACCATTAGCAATAGAAAGGTTAAGGTTAATCAAACCATGATCACTGAGGCTATGGGTCTTCCGATGGATGGAATCAAATTTTACAGGCACCAGAAGCTATTGGATGCTGCTGTGAAGAAATTCCCTAAGGACGAGGAGAGGGAAGCACACTTACTACTCCTGTAAGGTAATCAAGTTGATCTGGTGATGGAGTTTTTTCCCTATCATAGAATTCATAAATTTAGATGGTAGATATACCAAAGTTTATAGCTACCACTTTGTTATTCTTAATTATTTCATGTACAAGGAGAAAATTTCCCTCCCCTACTACTTGTTTTGTGCCCTAAATACTGAGATTATGGATGCTATCTCTAATCCCAAGACCAATCCAGCTATACATGAGGGTGTTATGGTGGTTCTTTACAATCATAAGCGTAAAAGGAAAACTGGGCAAGAGGATCAGCATAAAGGGTCAATCAGTAAGAAGCAGAAGGGGGAAGACAATGACAGTTGGTATGAGGAAGAAGATGAGAATGAAGATGAAATGGAGACATATAGTGAGGAGGTTCAAATTATCTCAAGCTAGAAGGAAAAGGTGAATATGTTGAGAAGTGAGGAGTTGGGAGCTAAGAACCATTCACCTCTTCCCACTGGCTCCAAGGATCAAAGTAAGGGCTTGGCTTGGGAGAACATGCCCATGAAGGAAATTAAGATTGTAGAGTGGAAGGAGGTGGATCTGGAGGTGAACTTGGATCCTATGGGAGACAAGGCCCAAGATGGCTCCCACATGGATATCGACTTCTATTTCAAAAATGACACATACTACTTCAATAAGGTCTTCATATGGGTTTAGAAGGAAATTAAAAGCATAAAAGTCAAATAGGTCTAGGAGGCTAGCAAAATTGAAGCTTTGGAATCTATTGGGATAGGTAAAGTCAGTTCCCTTCCTTACTACTTAAGTGAGCTTACTAAAGCTATCAGCAATGCAGAGGAAATTTTAAATTCCCAACATAATAGCTTTCAAACCCTAGAAGATAGTGAAAGGGCAACTGAAAAGAGGATGGAAGGGGTTGAGTAGACCCATAAAAATATTGGGGAGTAGAGTCACGAGATTTTAAAGGCCACCTCTGACAGTATCAAGGTCCTTATCAGCAAGCTTGAACTTGTCCAAGGGGAAAAGGCCCTCGGGGACACTACTGAGGAGAAGGATGGCACCCCTTAAGATAAGGAGGCAGTCCTAGAAAAAGAACATGGACAAGTACCAAAAAGAAGAAAAACAAAAGCAGGTACATTGATGATATCAAGCAGGTTGTTCAAACCATGGAGAAATTGGAGATGGAATTTGTCGAGTTCCAAAGGAACTTTACCTAGGCTTGGCTTTTCTTCTTTGTTTTTTCTATTGTCTGGTGTTTAGTTTCTTTGTGTTGTGTCTTTCTGCTACTGGCCTTTTGTATTTCGGCTAAGTGTCTTTTCTATGTCTTTTGTCTTTTTCTTTTCTGGTGTTCTCTAATGTCTATCTTTTGATCTAATGTTCTGAAGGGTTTTAGGGGCCCTTCAAAACATGTTTTTTCCTAATCAAAAACACCCATCATTAAAAAAAATTCTTAAGGCCAAAAACTTATCTTTTGAAGCCTTTAAAAAGAAACCCCTAACAAAGCACTATCTACTCAAAGCCCCAGCCAACCTAATACCCTATGAAAGGCTTGGCAGAGGAGCCAACACTCCATCCCACAAAGACAAAAACCAAAATAGCCCATGTTCTACCAGAATGGATAAATTTAACCTTGTTAATACAACAACTCAGTAACCGGTAAACATATAAGCATATAACAATAAATAGCAATGCAATTACAAAGATGAACACTATAACACCACAAATTTATATGTGGAAAACCTCAAAGAGAAAAAACACAGTGGGATTGGAGACCCACAATATCTATCCACTGATTAGATGAATAAATATTATAATAAGGGGCCTACACATCTAGGAAGGCCAATAGCCTAGAGCACACTACTCATCACAAAACCATTCTCGCTAACTACAAAAAATATTAGACAACAATCCAGAATGAAGATTGAACTCCAAGTATAGTATCTCCCATGCCCGAGTATAGTTCCGGTTAAGCTCAATACTGGAGGCCTTAAACCTCTTCCAGAAACCAAATTTGATCACCTATGATCAAGAAAAACCTCTGCATATGATTACAACATTGTTCACATACAAATAATCCCATAACCCATACCATACATGATTTACAAAGAGATCTTACATCACATTTATATCAGTCTGAGACCTAAACAATTAGGTTGGCCACCTAAAAGATAATACAATAAATTCACAACTTAAACCTGCAATCTAATGATCAACCAAGTTGGCCTAAGACCGAAATAACATAATCCAATCAATGAATCCAACTGGTAACACATTAGGAGCATCAGCCCACACATTACATAAACCGGTCCATAACCTAGCAGAATAACTACCAGACCTATAATAGGTTGCCATAAGCCAAACTAAAAACCACACACAATTGGAACATGAACATGATAACCAGCAACATTTGGATAACCTTCTAGAAGCTGCACAAATACCACTTATGAGATTCATTAAAATATCTTCAACAAAGCGCTACCAGTAAAACCCTTATCGGTAACCATAAGGCTTACTAGAACAAATGAAAGTATCTAAGTCATCAAATCCTGAACCAACTGAATTTGATACACTTCAAAACACATGACTAACCAATCCAAACCAATTACACAAAGAAAAGCATACCGAAGCATACTGGACCAATATCATAATCCAACCATTCTACTGGAACTAATCAAAAACTAGTAAACAACCAAAACAGCTAGTGTTACCATCAATGTAACCCATAATGAATTCCTCCAAATTGCCAACAATCTCCCCGTTTGGCATTTATGACAATACTAGATGTGAAAAACATCCAAGTGCCAAGAAATGCCAAACAAGTCTCCCCCATTGGAAGACACCCAACAATCTCCCGAAGATGATATGACAATGAGGTTCTTAACCAAATATCTTTGTACCAATTAACCATCCATAGAATTGAACCAAAATCCCCCAATGGGATAGAACCAATTTGAAATTTTGTTCCTCCTCCTTGTGCCAATAATCTCCCCTTAGACTGATATCTTTGTTAAGCTCTATTTTTCACATAACTATCTCTACCCCTTTGACATCAATGCCATAAATCTGACATATACATCAAAGAAAAATTCATAAATCCTCTGAACCATACAACAGACTACTCCCTCTAAGTAGTAGCACCAACACATCAATTTGAAATGAATGATAGCTCTAATAAAGCATCCTAGATTGATGCCAATCAACATCACTCGGGTCTCTACTGGAGGGGCAGGAAACCCCAACTTGTCTCTAAAGTACTCAAATGATTCCCCAAACCGATTGGAATTCATTTGCTTCCACCTACTCCTTCAAAAAATTACACTTGATAGAAATACCAAATTCTTTGATATGCCAATAGCAATAGAGTTATTACAATGAATAACTACTGGTTCATTACAATCAAGCTTTATATCCTTCAACATTTTCTTCATCCGTAGAACTTGTGTACAGTTAGTAGCAGCAACAACATACTCAGCTTCAGCAGTAGATAAAGAAGTACATGACCGCTTCTTGCTGATCCATGAAACAAGTTTCTTTCCAAGAAAGAAAACTTCACTAGATGAGCCTATCCGGTTAGCTATATCTCTAGCCCAATCCACATCTAAACCTGCTCATAGTGTAAATTCATCATAAAATAAAAACCATACAAGAAAATCCTTGAAAATATCTAAAAAATCCTAGCTACTGGAGCAAGGATTCAACATAATCAATTCCTTCCTTCTAAGAATATCCATTACAAACCAATCAAGCCTAGTTTCAATAACATCCAAGTCCATGTGTTGTCCTTTTCTAACTAGTCCAATTCCTCTTCCATATATTTAATCCAACATTCATCCTTACAAGCTTCAATAATTGATGTTGGTATGATTAAATAAATTAAGCATACCTCATTAGATGACAACCTTCTTCTTGTCCAATTATCTGATCTTATGAATTATTCAACCTTGCATACCTAGGAGTCTTCTCACTTTGTGTTTCTTTGTTATAATCTTTAGTTGCTGTTGAATTTTTTGATACTACCGAGGTAACTGGTTCAATATTTTGTTTTGGTACAGGTGCTACCGGTTTAGTTATGACCATTTCAACTTCCAATTCTCACTCTAATTTGACCTTTGTACTGCTCATCCATCTTGACATTTATGCTCTCCACAATTCTCTGCAATATCTTGTTATAACATCTATGTGCTTTGTTTTTATTATACTAACCAAGAAATATCCCTTCATCACATCTCGGATCAAACTTGGAATTTACTACCCGAGATTCTGAAATACTTAAATGTAGATGTATGACCAAACCATAACTCATAAAGTGACTTATCGGTAAACCAAACTAGATCCAAGATCCAACAAATGTTTGTTGGTTAACCTTCAAACTGAATTCTCCAAAGATTTGAAACAAGCTTTCAGACTAGTACCAGGGGAAATGCAAGATCTATCATCAATTTGCCTCCCCTAAGTTGAATACCTTAGTTACCCGACGAGTTTACAACAGGTGGAGGATCATTCTGCTCAGTTGGTTGAGTAACTGGGGTATATCCTTCAGCCAAATGAATGTAGGGGCAATTGATTTTTCCGGTTGAGCCTCAAACTTCATAACACAGTCCTTCTCATGCTCCTTCTGAATGTCATCAGCCTTTTTCTTTCCCTTCTCATTATATTTATCACTTTCTGTCGGTAGGTTCTTGCTTCTTCAAAATTTAGCAATATGTCCTACTTTGTTGCATGCATAACAAGTGACATTGTTCATCTAAATTGCCTTAATGTAACCTTGACCATTCCTTGACCTACATTGATTAGCCATATGTCCAAACTTTCCACATGCATGACATTTCACATTCATTCTACAATAATTTGTCCTATGACCATACTTCTTACAAGTTGAGTACTGACTGGGAATTGCATTATTATTTTGATTTGCTCTATTTCTACAATGTCTTGCAAAATGACCAAATTTATTGCAAACAAAGCATCTACAATTAAATTTGTCTGCATTGGGTTGCCTTATTGGTGACCTTTGATTCTAGTTGACCTTCTGACCGAATGTGTTATCCTAATTTGCAGTATCAGAGCTTTCTCCATGCTCAAATCCAAGACTGCTAGTGTCTCCAATATCCCTTTGATCCTTCAATAATTCATCAAGCTTAGTATATCTAACCTTGAACTTATCTTTGTATTCAATTGTAGCATCTAGATCTCTTCTTAGGACTGTTACCATTCTTTCCAATTCTTGCTCATTGTTCTGTGATTGCACCAATTCAGTTCTCAACACATCATTCTCATGCACCAACCTAATGTATTTCTCAGATCTATCTTTCAGAGATATAGCAATATTTTCTTCATTCTTCTTCTAGTCTTCAATCTCCTTGAACATCCTCATAGTTAGGGCTTGCATTTCATTCTTCATGACAATATTCTCCTGACTCAGCTTCTAACATTGTTCCTTAAGGGCATCCTTCTCTTCATCATCGTGAATTTGTAAAAGTTCCTTCCTTTTAGCTTGGGAAGATGACAACCTATCCTGCAGAGTAAAAATGAATTATTTCGTAGATCTCAACTTATCTTGCAACTTCATGTTCCTTAATATTTCAAAATTATAGTCTTCAAGTGCTACTCTAAGTTCCTTCCTTAAACTTATCTCCATAGATTCCGGATAGAGGATCTTCTTCAAGCTATTAGACTTACTCTAGGCACCAGGCTTTGATACCAATTGTTGGGATCCAAGAACACTGAGAGGGGGGAGTGAATAAGTGTTCTACCGAAATGGATAAGTTTAACCTTATTAATACAACAACTCAGCAACCAGTAAACATAAAAGCATATAATAATAAGCAATAATGCAACCACAAAGATGAACACCATAACACCATAGATTTATACGTGGAAAACCTCAAAGAGGAAAAACCACGGTGGAATTGGAGACCCACAATATCTATCCACTGATCAGATGAATACATATTACAATAAGGGGTCTGCACATGCAGGAAGGCCAATATCCTAGAGCACACTTCTAATCACAAAAGGAGTCTCATTGACTACAGAAAATATCGGACAACAATTCGGAAAGAAGATTGAATTGCAAGTATAACATCTCCCATGCCTGAGTATAGTCCTGGTTAAGTTCAATATTGGAGGCCTTAAACCTTTTCCACAAACCCAATTTGATCACCTATGATCTACCAAAATCTCTACATATGATTACAAAATTGTTCGCATACAGATAATCCCATAATGCATACCATACATGATCTACAAAGAGATCTTACATCACATTTATACCAATCCAAGACCTTAACAATTAGGTCGGCCACCTAAAAGATAATAAAATAAATTCATAACTAAACCCAGAATCTAATGATCAACCAAGTCGGCCTAAGACCAAAACAACATAATCCAATCAATGAATCTAACCAGTAATGCATCGGGAGCATAAACCCACATGTTACATAAACTTCTCCATAACCTAGTAGAATAACCACCGAACCTATAATAGGTTTCCATAAGATGAATGAAACACCATGAATAACTAGAACATGAACATGATAACCATCAGCATCGGGATAACCTTCTAGAATTTTCACCAACACCAATGATTGGATTCATCAAAAGATCTTCAATAAAGCGTTGTAGGTAAAACCCTTACCGGTAACCAAAAGGCTTACTAGAACAAGTGATAGTATCGACACCATCAAATCCTGAACCAACTGAAAGTGATATCCATCAGAACACATGAATAACCAATCCAAACCAATTCCACAAACCAAAGCATACCAGAGCATACCGGATCATTATCATAATCTAACCATTCTACCGGAACCAACCGAAAACTAGTAAACAATCAAAACAATCGATGTTGCCATCAATGATAAAACATCAATGCAACACAATCAATTCCTCCAAATTGCCAATGGCCCATAAGGCAGAACAATCCACTAGAGATCCCAAAAAAATTACAACTAGGGCGGCGTACATGTAAGTGACCATCGTAGTGGCCAAGGAAACTCTAAACAACCCCACACTGAGTGCATAAAATAGGATCTCCAAGCACAAAACACACGTCCAAAGCCATGATGCACATAGAAAGAACATCTAAAGGTTGCAGGGTCCTATAGATTTGGTCCACCACATAGAGGAAAATCAATGAACCAAAAACCAGAAGATCTGGAAATAGAGGCCATAAGAGGAATTCACCCATACCAATCCATCTTGGTAGAAGTGAGAAGGGATAGGAAGGCTTAAGTCTACCATGAAACCTCCACCTTGCAAAAGCCACAATTGTAACAAGAGACAGGTGCCATTAAAACCCTCCCTCCCCATCCATGTCTCCATCATCCTCTACTCCATCTACTCCATCTCCCTCACATATTGAAACCCTAGCGCCCACTCCATTCTTGCCCAACTCCATTAGTCAAGGAAAACTATCATTTATTTATATTAGTTCCTATGAAGGCATGATACTATTACACTCATGCAATTCTTTTCTATAAATAATTTGACCAATCCCTACACGAAATTAAAATTTTTGAATAAAACTCGTATAGTTTAAAATTATTTTTTATTTAAAATAAATATCAAAATGTTATTCTACTTTTTTCTTATTGGTTAATGTAAGTAAAAATTTCAATCTCTTTTTAAAAAAGACCAAATTTCTACTAAGCTAATTATAGTACAAAAATTACATAGTCTTGAAAGTCACCCCACATGTTTATGTGTAGATAGTTTCAAACCCGTATGCCCTTGAAAAATCCATCAAGCTTAAAAAAATACATGGGAATAAAAGAGTTAAAACATGTCAAATATATATATATATATATATATATATATATATATATATATACATCAAGAGAGCATTTCTGGATTCGATTGTGTAAAAGATTTGATGCAAAAATATTTCACACAATCGAATCCAAAAATGCTCTCTTGAAGTATATGATGGATTGGGGAAATCTTTTAGAACTGATATATATATCTATATATTTTTATTTGATAAAAGTGGCGAACCACTAAATTTTATTAATTTTTATAATTTTTTTACAACCTAATTCAAAGAGCACCGGTAGGAAAGAGCCAAGTAAATAAAACCTCTGGTGTTGCTCATACATAGAAAACCAGATAAGAGGCCCACCCAAGATTACACAATCACCATAATGGGCAACAAAAAAACCTAGCCCCCTATAATGGGTACAAAATTTCTCTGACTGAGAGAATTACATTAAGAATGCAGAAACCATGAGCTAGTACTTTCCAATGGAGGAGAAGAAGGGGGGATAAAATAATCATTGAGAGCTCTAGGAGGCACAATTTGAAGAGGCAAAACTAAAGTTGGTGAAGACATTACTGCTTTTATCGAGTCCAGAAGAAAGTGAATACCTAAAAATACATTGATAGTTGCCGCCAAACAATATGGCGAGAGATGATCTAACAAAGCTACCAAGGCAAACAAAGTATCATCATAAAGGTTAGAAATCAAGCCATTCCTTATAATTGAAAGAAGTTACCCATGCCAGCCAAAATATAGTAATTAAGAATGAGGTAGGAAACCACCATAATCAAAATTGCCAAATTCAAAATGATAGAGAGACAATGCACTATCCAAATCAGCAACAGTATAGAAATAGGGGTGGAAGTATGCATCAAAAAGTGCCCTGACCATAGAAGAATCCAGGAGCAAGTCCATATAGATAGTGAAAAATGAGATGCAACCTCAGCAAGAAAACAACCTGCATTTTCCACTTGCCATTGTTTTCCCAAAACCTTGTGAAAAGCCATAAAGAAATCCAGAGAATAAATTTGAAACAAATGGCCAAACTTTTCATCATCAAAACCATGAGAGTCCTAGAAGTCATGCTGCTTAATAGGCATCAATATTCTATAGCCCACAGATGCCATAAAAGAGATAATGCAAAAACAAAGAGAATACATGATTATAAAGACAAAAAATGCCAATATGAAAGAAAAAGCTCGACCACTAAAGGACGCAATAGATAATATCAGCACAAGCAAGCCCACGAAAAACATGCGAAGAAACAACCACAGACCTCCACCTTAAAAAAAAATGATGAGAACTATTTCGCAATAAACATGGCCAGAAATAATACAAGACTGCCACACGAATGAGATCCCCTAAATGCAAAAGAAGTAATTCCAAGTATGCCACCACAAAAGAAGAAATGAAAACAATCATTAAAACTTCAAGCAAGCTTCCCGAACCATAGTACAAGCATCAAAGATCATCATAAATAAAACCTCATGCAAGTTGTAGAGGAAATCATACTTCGGACAAACAAAAACCCAGGCAGCAGCCACATGATACTATGTAAAGCAAGGTTACAAGACACTCCCACGCCACAAATCCAACCCATTAAAACAAAAACCCCAACCCATACACTGGATAGAATTACAAACAACAATGCAGACTTAGTGAGGAGATATGAATACCAAAAAGGCCACCAACACCACATTAACCTACATACTTGAATATAATCACCAACAAGGTATGAAGTCGTGACTTTGCTAATAGGTTAGGATCGATTAAACTAGGTGAGGTGGTAAAATACTGGGATCCACATTAACCAAAGAGTGGATATCTTCATCTAATGCTTTATTGGCCAAAAAGTCTGCCACCTTGTTGGCTTCCTTGTAATAATAGACTATAGAGAAGGAATTAAAAAACTCAAGTTGAGCAAGTATCTTATCCAACCAATATTTAAGATGCCAAGAATGTGAGGAGCGATTAGTGACCATATAGAAAACAACCTCAGAGTCACCTTCTATAACAACATCCAATAGATGCAATGAAAGGAACAAATCAAGCCCAGTAGAAAGGGCATGAAGCTCGGCCACATTATTGGTCCCACTAGCAATACATTGACATTGTGCTTTAATAATGCAAGCCTTATTATAAAAAACCATAATACAAATGGTAGATTTCCTAGGGTTACCATGGGATGCTCCATCAAAGTTCAATTTGATCTTAGAAGCCGGAGGAGGTAGTAAGACCACCTCTTTCGTATTTAATGAAGACCTTGTTCTAGAAATTGCCCCAATCAAAGGGAGCGACTGTAAAGCTCGCCAATGCCTGGTAATCCAATTATCCCATGGTGTGTAAGTATTGTGCAGACTAATACCCTTATAAATCAATGCCAAGACAGTCTCAGAAATCAATTTTTCAATACAGAAGAGTACATCTTGCAAAGTGGAAGAGTCTTTCCTAAAAATCCTATTATTCCTCTCAAGCCAAATTTTCCAAATCAAAACAAAAGGAGCAACTATCCAAAGACAAGCATAGAATGAAGATGGATATAATAGAGGCCAACTCATGAAGTGAGACCTAAGGTCACTACCTAGAGAAGACTCCAATTTCACTTATTAGGTAGCCAATACCAACAATGAGAAGCAAAGGGGCAATGAAGGAAGAGATGATCGACTAATTCAAGTGACCCTCTGCACATAACACAAGGAAAGACAACGGTGATGCCAAGCCTATCCAATCTCATGCCAGTTAAAATTATATCATGAACAGCCAACCAAGCAAAAGCCCCTACTTTTGGAAGACAGGCAGTGTGCCAAAATAACTTATATGGCAAGTCCTCCCCCTTGACATCTACAGACAAATAATTATACCCTTCTTTAACTGAATACTCCCCTGATTTTGAATAGGTCCAAATAAGCTCATATTCCTCCTCTAAAAAGAGTAATGGATGTTTCTTTAGCTCATCCACAAAAGGGGTCTTAATATCTTGGTCCACTAGAAGACAATTAAGTGATTTCCATCTAGCCACAGGTAAGAGGCTCGAGGAATCCACAAAAAAGTAATCTGCCACAAATATACCCCAAGAAGATTTGAGGGAAGACATAAGAGGCGACTAATCCCTAAGGCTAGAAAGTGCAGGGAAACCATTCAAGAATTCCTCCCAAAACCTACCCTTTCGACCATTATGGATAAGCCTGGACAACCCTAGAAAAATGACAGATCTACACTCAACCATGAAATTCGAGATTAAAAACCCTTGAGGGAATGAAGAAGCAGTAAAAATGGCCTCCCTAGAACAATTTTTCAAGAATTTTGCAGACAAAATAGATGCCCACTTAGAAGAGGGCTGTTTATATAGCTTCCAAACAAATTTAGCACCAAGGGCCAAATTCTTCTTACCAAGATCCTTAACCCCTGCACCCCCTTTGTCTCTCGGAGCACAAACCCTATCCCATGCCAATAGAGCGATCCTACCTTTCTTATTAACATTGTCATTCCATATAAAAGACCTTAATACTAAATGCAGAGCAACCACAATTTTCTTAGGAGCCTTTAAAATAGATAATAGATAGATGCGAACCGCATTTAAAATAGCTTTAATGAGTACATTTTTTCCAGAAAAAGATAACCACTTATGAGACCAAGAAAGTATTCTTGAAGAAATGGCCCCTGAGATCCATTCCCAAAAATTATGCTTCCCTAAACCAGTAAAAAATGGGATACCTAAATACTTACAAGGGAACTGGCCAACAAAGAAACCCCAAAAATGAGACAACCTAGATTGCATTAGAGGGGAAACATTAAGAAATAAATTTTTTGACTTGTCCCTATTAACCTTCTGACCAAACAACAAAGAATAGTCCATAATGACCCTATTAATGACCTTAGCTTTCCCCATGATAGCTTTGCCAAACAATAATGTATCATCTGCAAATAAATAATGAGTATGACTAGCAGCCATATGAGGAATGGAAATCCCCTTCCATATGCCACTATCCCTAGCTCCTAAGATGGCTCTACTAAGAGCTTCGGCCAGAATAATAAACAAAAAAGGTGACAATGGATCCCCTTGCCTGAGCCCTCTAGATGAGGCAAAAAAACCACATGGAGAACCATTCAAAATCACTGAAAACCTGGCCATGCTAATACATGCCTGAATCCATTTGACCCATTTAATCCCAAACCCAAATTTCTTAAGCACACACAAGAGCGCCTGAATAGACAACTGAGAGATATAATGAAGAATCTCATGGGCCACAATGGCCCCTTCTGTCATTTCCCTACCAGGGAAAAAACCCCTCTGTTCACCTAAGACAATCTTTGGAATGAGCTTGGCAAGCCTTAAAGAAACAGCCTTAGTAACAATTTTGTATAAGGTATTGCATAAAGCAATTAGGCGGAAATCCACAAAAGATTTGGGATTCTCACTTTTTGGAATGAGGGCAATCAAAGTTGAATTGAGTTCCTTCAAAATAGACCTATTGCACCTAGCCTCTTTGAAAACAAGATGAATGTCCTCCCCTAGGAAGGACCAACATTTTTGAAAAAAATGGGCAGTAAAACCATCAGGACCTGGAGCCTTATCTGGTGACATTGAAAAACCAACCTCTTTTACTTCTTGAATAGAGAAAGGTGCCATTAGCATTGCATTATCCTCATCAGATATAAGCTTGGGAATAGGAGAAGCAAAACTATCATTAAAAATAGATGTATCCTCATATAGCAAAGATTTAAAAAACCAGATAGCCTCGACAACAATCTCAGACTCTTATGAAATAACAACTCCATCAGGGTTTTGAATACAAAAGATCCTATAACATTGTCTTTTCATCTTAGCTGAGGTATGGAAGAATTTAGTAGTCCCATCACCATCACACAACCATAGATCTCTAGATTTTTGACACCAATGTATTTCTTACATAGAGAGAATCTCTTCTAGATGTGAGTTTAAAGTTTTATGCCTCTGAAAAGTAGCAGAATCCATGCCACAATTCATAACCCTAGCATTAAGAGCTTCAAGTTCTTCCCGAATCTTAAGCTTCTGAACGAAAATAGTTTTAACATGCAGTACATTCCATTTCTTAATTTCTTTCTTAACATAAGAGAATTTTTTGACAAACCTAAACATCCTAGTTCCATGAACAAAAGGAGACGAGGACCACCAAGATTGTAAAAGAAAAATAAAATATGGATATTGAAACCACATTGGTTCAAACTTAAAAGAAGAACTCCCAGGAGCTTTGTCATCCAAGATAGATAACACAACCGGAAAATGATTAGAACCAGCATAAGGCAAAACTGAGGCCACAACATCCACATCAGAAGAAATCCAATTGTCAGAAACCAAAAAACAATCGAGTCTTTCAACAATCTGTGAGAAATATTTTCTCCTATTAGTCCAAGTAAATGGACCATTCAAGGTTTTACAATCCACCAAGTCATTATTAGAAATGAAAGCAGAAAAATCCTCCAAGATATGCTTATTGGGCAAAATACCCCCAAATTTCTCATAATTAGAGGAAATGGCATTAAAGTCCCCTCCAAAAACCACAAACTGGCCATGAAGTGAGGAGAAGGTAACAGATAAAGAATCCCAAAGAGCTTTCTTACCCTCAATTGACATTGGTCCATACACATTGAACAACCAGAATTTAACATTCGAAGAATGACTTTTAACCAAGGCCAGCATCCAGAAGGGAGCAGAAACAACATATTTTAACTCAATAGACACATCCTTCCAAAGAAAAGCCAAATCCCCAGACGCCCCGCAGAAGGGGAGACACAAAAATTACAAGGCTTCCATTTGGAAAACATAAAATTAGCACCTTGACAACTTAACTTAGTTTCTTGCAAAAGTAACACATCGCACTTCATTAAATCCAATTGTGATTTAATGAGGCACCTTTTGTTAGGGGCATTTAAGCCCCTAACATTCAAAGATATGATCCTCATTTCTCTCGAGGGGAGGCAATCTCTCCCCTCTTCTCAATTGAAAAATAAGCATTCTCCAGCTCAGTCCTCAAACTACGCTTGGAAGCCACAGACCGAGTAAATGGAGGACTAAATTTTGTCTTTTTGTTATCTAACCCCAATTTTGGACTCAAGAGTGTAGATTGAATGCCAACATCAATCTCTAACTACATATAGAATGCCTTCGGCTTCCTATCTCTTTTTGCAGGAGAAGGAGAAGGAGATGGTGAGGAAGGGGGTAAAAGGAATTGAACCAGAGGTTTCACAGGATCAAAACCCACATTCCCATCCCCATCCCCAATTATTCCCAGGGCATTATCGCCCTCCTAGGCTTTATCAGAGAGAATATCAAAAGGATTTCTATATCACTCTTTGTGTGTACATTACTAGAAGGTACATGTACTATTGTTAGAATAGTTAGAATATACATTTTGAAAGTGAAAAAAAGTTATGATTTTAATGATTATTATTTATTAATTATAAAATAATAAACATCTCTTTTGGAAGTGAAAAAAATTGTGATTTTATCATTATTATATATTATTTGTTTTATGATATGCATTTTATTTTTATTATTTGTTTCGTAAAATTGAACAAAAATGTGTTAGTTTTAATTTATTTTTTTATTTATTTTGTGTAAATAATACTTTCTTATTTGTTTGTTTAATAGATTTGAGAAAGAATGCTATATTTTTAATTTAATTTTTTAATTTTGTATAATTTTTATTATATTTTTTAATATGATTTAAAAATTGTTATTTTATTGATTTTGTATTTATATTATTTTTGTGTTACCATTATATTCTACTTTTTTTGTAAAATTTACCTGTGTATGCGATGAGCTTATTCAAGATCCCTCAAAAATTTGTGGGTGAAATGGAGACAATCCAAAACAATTTTTAATGTATAGGTATGGAGACCAAATATCACCTCCATCTGGTTGCGTGGGATCAATTTTGTCTTCGAAAGAGGATTGGGGGTCTTTCCATTAGATATATTTATGAATTTAACAAAGTTGACATTTCTAAAAAAATGTGGAGATATGTCACAGAGTCTAATCAGTGGATCTCTATCATCCAAAACAAATATTTGGGCCCACTCTACTCTCCTCAACAAGTGTTAGAAGACCCGAATATCCCTTAGGCCTCTTCGACTCTTTGGATGAATATTGTTAATTTGAAATCCATCATCTTGAAAGGGTTGAGATGGAGTCTTGGAAATAGCCAGAAGATTTGATTCTGGGAAGATTGGTGGGCTAGTGATTGTCCCTTGATTGATAATTCTTGGCCCAATAAACATAGAGCTTTGTGTGTGGACCAGGTGGGCTTTTGGATTATATTCATGAAGGCAAGTGGATTGATCTTCTTAGACTAGATCCTATGTTGAAACCCCTTCAAATTCATCTTTCTTCCATTCATATTCCTTTGTCTCCTATTGAGGATTCTATGGTTTGGGGTGGTTCCTCGTCTAGTAGCTTTTCGATCTCTCAAGCCTTTTCCTTGAAATCTAGATCTTGTGCTCCTACTTCTTTTTGGTCGCTCCTCTAGAATCAGCTTATGGTGCCTAAAATTGATATCATTTTCTGGCCCTTCATGTAGAATAAAGTGCTTTCTATTGATAATTTATGCAAGAGAGGGATGTTGATTCCTAATAGATGCTTCTTATGTAAAGAGGACGTCAAAGATGTTTCCTACCTACTTATCCATTGTGTTTTTTCTTTGGAGATATGGGCCTATTTTTTTGACCTCTGGGGGGTTATGTGGAGCTTCTCTTTTAGCCTTCTAGACTGTTGGACCCAATGGAGATTACCTTTTGATAACCATTCCCTTATTTTTTTGTGGAGCTTCATTCTTCCACACACTGCTTGGGGTATCTGGAAGGAAAGGAATAATTGATTTTTTAGGGACAAAGAGTCTTTAGCCTTCTTTGTGGCCCATCATATCCGGAATTCCATTAAGGAAAATTTTGTTTCCTTCTACCTGTCTCGTCGACTCGACCCTTCTATTCCTACCTTAGTTTCAAATTGGGAGATCATTAACAAAAGTCACATCAATTGGGATATTTATAAACCCACTGCTAATATTAAGAATTATAGACCTAATATTATGTGGGTTGAAGCCTTCGGAGGGTGGATTAAAATAAGTTTTGATGGGGTGGATAAAAGAAATCATGGACTGATAAATTGTGGGGAAGTTGCACATCATCACAATGGTAGGCTTGTCTCAGCAGTGGAACTCCTAGTGAGTACTCACACAAACCACTTTGCAGAGGCAAATGTAGCCTACATTGGGCTTCAACTTGTTGTTCGAGGAGGTCATAAAAATGTATGGATTCAAAGTGACTCACTTAGTATTATTACTTGTCTGACAAGTCATTCATCCCCTAGCTGGACAATTAAAAACTTAATCCAGGTTTGACAAGTGAGTTGGTTACTAAGCTAGATGAAGTATGAATAACACATGTCTTTGGGAAATGTAATCAACCTATAGACTATGTGGCTAACTTGGGTGTGGGCTATGAGAAAATCAAATGTTGGCTGAAGGAGGAAACCTTCCCAATGCACTTGTGTGATTTGGAATGAAAGGATGCAGCTTCTTAATGGCCAAATATTAATGATGCCTTCTCATCACATGAGTAAAGCCACTCTTTGCATTAATTGGAATTGATACAACACTAGGGCCTCCAAATTGTTCTTCACTGTATGATTTTGTATCTTCTGGTTTGTGCTTGGGTATGTGATGATAAATATCACAACTGGAAGGGGATACTCAAACATAGGGGGAGATAAAAATAGAGTGGATCCGACCTCATGCCAAAAGTGGGAGAAAAATAAGGAATTGTGGACTGAGATTTCAGATGGCAGGCTTGTCCCATACCTTAAATTATTGCATGCTCATGACTCTAGGGAGACGGAGGGGTTTGTCAAGGGTTGGAATAAAGGCATTCTCAGTACCTATGGTGTAGAGTTTATAATTGATGAAGAGTTGTTAGCGGAAATCATTGGGTTGCAAATGGAGGGGAAGAAGTTTTATAGGGAGTGTAAGGCGATGGACGAAGCCCTTTTTATTTTCTTTGACAAGCATAACGAAAGAGACTCACGAAAAATGTTTGATGGGGGCTACAACAGAAAGGACTTGATGAGCCTTTGGGATGATGTGGTGGAGGTGATTATGGGGTACATTACCTTGGATGACCATTTTGTTATTATTTTATCCTATCATTTTATTATTCTAGACCACTTTAGACATGATAGGAAAATTTATCTATCGTTTTATTTTCTTTCATCTTTGGAGCATGGTCTATCCAATCATGATAAAAATAGTGAAAACCCTGGTTTACTTGGGGGGCTCATCCTTATCATTATGGAGTATGATAAATTGAATGAGGTTAAGCCTTTAGATATCCATAAAATTGATAGCAATCCCATTCCCCCATCTGGTCTTGATGTGCATGTTGTGTCGAATATTGAAATTGAGGATGGCAAGGGTTTGGGTGAGATGGCTACAGATTGACATGACCTTCAAGTCTTGGACCCAGAGTACTAGCCCTTTGATGAAGACAAACCCCTACAAGGTAACACCTAGCACTAATAACAGCATAAAGAGTAAACCCCCCCATAAAAATGCAGCCAAAAAGAACAAAACCCCCATTTTCAAACCCCAGGGGTTCCGTCATAACCGCTTTGAAAAGTAAAAGGTGGGAAAATATATGAATATTAAGGATAAAAGGGACAATGAGATTAAACTGGATATCCCCCTTAATCTGGATCAGGTCGACCCAGATAATAGTAAAAGAGATAAGGAAAATATTGACATACTAATGGAGAACTCCACCTCTAGTCAAGAGAAGTGTTTTCGTTGGGTGATCAGTGAAATTTGCTTTATCAAACATGGCATAAATAATATTATTAACACCTTTACTGAAGATCCAATACCTGATAAAACTAATAAGCTCCTTAAAATGACCCAAAAATTGAATGAAGATATTAAGGGTAATGAAAAATGAGGATGAATCTGGAATTTCCCAATGTGGAGAACAAAATGAAAGAGTTAAAGGGGAGTCTTAGGGTTTTAGTTGACATCAGTAAAGAAGAAATGGATAACAAAACTAAAGACCTTAAAAATATGAATGAGAAAACTTCTTTCCAAAAATCCCATCTGCTCAATAGTATGTCGCCTTCTGCTGCTAAATCCAAAAGAAAGAACCTAGTTACTAATCTATAGGAAATGACGTTGCAGATATCTAATCGCCAATCCACCAAGACTAGGAGTAGGAATCAAGATAAGAGTACCACTAGGAGCATCATGGAGGAGTTGGAAGATTTCAAAAAGAACATTATTGAGAAAAATTTTGAGCTCATGGAGGCTCTTGGTTAGTTTTTTGTAGGTTTTCCTAGGGATTTTATGTCTTTCTAATTGGGTTGTATGGGTTGCTTTGCTTGTTTTTGTCTTTGGTTGGTTGTTGGCTATGTAATGTTTCATTATAGTTTTTCTTTTGCTATTTTTGGATTTGGGTTTGGGGTCCCTGTAAAACCCGTTTTATCTTAATCAAAAACAAACATTCAACATTTCAACAATTCTTTTCATGTGTCAATTTAATGTATTCAACTAAAATACACCTATCAAACTAAATTTTGAATAAATATATTTTAAATTTTAAATCTAAATAGAATATTTATAGTTTGAATTTAATGAACTATCCTACTGATCAATTGAATTTAATTTTTCACTTGTTTTTGAGGTCATTCAATTGTATACAATATTCTTATGTTTATAATGCAAAGTGTAAAAATGTAATGGCCATGTGGATGTTACTTACATAATATAATTTTAATTTAAGCCTAATAAATTTTACTATTAATCTTAGCTCGTTGAATTTTTTTAATTCAAATATATCAATAATTTTTTTTTCATATTTTAAATTTTCAAATATATAATATATTATTTATTTATTTTAATACTTATTAATTATTAAATTTTAAAATTTTATTAAATTATATAGCTATATTAATTATATTATTTTTTTAATATTAATGTGCATTGTTGACTTTTCTTATCTTTCATTTATCTCATGTTTTATTTATTAGTAGTGGTTTTTAATATGATTTTAATTAACCTTTTTGTTTGTTCTATTTTAATTTTTAATTTTAATTTAATTTTAAAAATAGTTCTAATTATTTATGTCAATTTTGTGAAATTACAATAATTAACTTTTCTTTTCTATTTTTAACTAAAATTAAAATTATAAAAAACCTATTAAGTGAAAAAAATTAACTAAAATGATTCTAGGACAAATATAGTAATACTAAAACAACTTTTAAGTGAATAAAATGATCTACTTAAGCATATAACCATTTAATATTTTATTTATCAAATTGCATAATATGTTTTTTTATTTTTTATTTTTTGATAAAAGTAGATAAACCATTGAATTATATTAATAATTTTTTCTTTTTACAGGGTGTCTGGTTCAAAGAGTACTGAAGGGAAAGAAAAAGTAAGAAAACCCTTAATATTGCTCAAATAACATAAGCCTATCTACTCATTACAAGAGGCCCAAGTGCACAATCCACCCAAAGCCCTTCCCAAATACATATCTTCATTAGATATAAAGGAAGCTGCCATAAGAGGCATGCAAGAGGAAACTGTCAATGTGAAACATTAGGAAGAACAACATCCATCTACAAAACCAAAGGATCAGCCAAAAAGATTTGAGCCCGAGCCACCCTTGTCTATAAAGGTCATTTCTCTAATCTACTGATTAGTATGATATGAAGAACAAGAAGATAAATTATTATAAGAGATCCTACCAAGACAAACATCATGAGAAAACACAATATAATCCAAAGAAGAAGGAGGATGGGATGTTGAAGACCCCAAGGAACCAAAATAAGGCCAAGCCAAAGAATAGCCCATAGAAGAAGCCAAGAAAAGAGAAGAAAGATGAGAAACCATCTCGTATACCAATCTATCTGCAAGTTCCAAGATCTCGAAGACAACCACCAACCTCCAGACCTAACCAATGTCTTTCAAATAAAACAAAACATCTTAACTCATAAGAAGCAGCACCACAATAGAAAAAACATGAAAAGAGCACAGACAGAGCCCAAATATAAACCAGTCCAATAGAGGTATCATCTTGATAACAACCAAAACTAAGAACGAAACTACACCGAATGAGAAGTAACCAACATTCCTCAGTATGATAAGAAAAACAACATGCAAGAGTAATGAGCATAACATTATTGATTAGGATAACATTATCGATTAGGATAACATAATCATGAAAGAAGAAACCAAGCTGGGAAAATGAAGGCACCCAACAATGATGGGCCAAAATCATACTACAGAAGCTCATCACCAATTAACTACCAAATCAAAACCAATCTACAAATAAAATGATAAGACTTTGCCATCTCATAATAATCATCATTACACAATCATGCAAGTAAATGGGGAACTGGGAAGGCAACCAAGTAATGATAACCAAACCATCCCAAACAAACTTACCTTAGCATGACTATCAAATCAAAATCACCAACCTACAGAGTGATATGATAAGAATATGCCAATTTAAAACAACATGCACACAAGGAAACAAATAATGATGACAAGTAATGATTAGCTCGAGCCTAAATATTCATACTGCCAACTCTCCAATAATAGCCAGAAAAGAGGAAGAATATCCATTAACAAGCCATGAGAATTAGGAGGCATCAATTCCATGAAAAATTAAACACATCACAACTAACTGAAAAAGGTTAAGCCAAAACAAGTGTTAGACCAAAACAACAAATAGGGTACAAACCAAACGATTGCAGCACCAAAACCCTCCTTGCTCCATGAGGAAATACTTACTGAGTATGCCATCAACCAAAATGTTGCCATAAAGCCAGACAACACCCTCCCTGATGTAATACATGAAAGAAAAACAATACCCAGCAAGGAGTGTGATGAAGGCCACAGACCATGATCAATCAAAACTTAAAAAAGGATACTAATGCAAGAAGCAAGAATATCTCGAGGGGGGACTTCCAGATACTCAGCACATTCAACAACAACCCTATTAGCCAAATAATCTGGAATAGCATTTATTTCCCTATAACAGTGAGATATAGTAAAGGAAGAAAAAAACTTCAATTGTGTAAGAATACGCTTTAACAAGTACTGTAGATGCCAAGAAACACACTTCTTAGCAGACACCAACTGGAAGACCAACATTGAATCCCCTTCAATGATAATATCCTTGATTCCCAAAGAGATGGAAAGACCAAGACCAAAAAATAATGCCTTAAATTCAATAGCATTGTTAGAACTAACATCAATAAATTTACCCACAACTTTAACAATCTTAGAATTATGATCAAAGATGACCACCCCAATCTCTGACTTGCCCGGATTACCCTTAGCAGCCCCATCAAAATTTAATTTGAATGAGAATTGGGGGGGAGGCATCCATTTAGCTAACTTACAATTGGAAAGTGAGGATAATCCAGCTGCTATAGCCCCATGATATGGAATATCTTAAATTTATCCAATACTTTTGATTTTTCCCTCAAAAAGGAAACCCACATCATCTTGGTATAATCATCATTTAGTAACATGAAATATCTATCACCCTCCAAACTTCTTATACTTGTAGGTCCACACAGGTCAGTATGCACAAGATCTAACAATCCATCGGATGAATTCTACTTACTCTTGAAATAAATTCTTGTTTGCTTACCCATTTGACATTCCTTACATACTAGATTAGCAGTCTTAACAATTTTAGGCAAATCTCTAACAACTTGAGTAGAACTAAATTGTAAAGTGGAAAATTGGATCCTAGTGACTCCCCACCTATGAGAGTGGAAGGAAACCACTAGGATTATTTTCACTTGGGAAGAACTTTACGTTCAAAAGAGGGGTTGAATCCGCTAGATCCAAATTCTAGGGAAACAATGATGTGAATTCTGAGTGGATTGCAACTGGTTGAAGTGTGATTTACCCTATTTTGTAAATGAGAAAGTTGACTTGTTGACTATGTGGAAAAGGGAGAAGAAATGAGTGAAATGAGGATCTACTAGTTTGGGATCGCGATGTAACTTTGGATTTGAGCTAATAAAGCTGACATGGATCTTCCCTACAAATTTGGAGAAAAGTCGTCAGGACCGTGGCGGGAATGTACATGGTCTGCCACAAAATCCGCGAAACAAAAGGGTTCTTTTGTCTCTGCAAATGAAGCCCAAAACTGTAATTACAGCTGCTTACTTGCAATAGATACACATAAAAGATAAAAAAGGGGGTTTGTGGATAGAGTTTTTCCTCAGTCAAACCTCGGTTGAGGAATCAACCTAGAAATAAAGTAATTGCAATTGCTTGAATGTAAACAAGGGATATGTATACCTTGTAGATCTACAAATTATTGATGATGATTGCTTTGCTTCTTGAATGTAATCACAAATATTATCTGAAATGGCATGTAACATGACAAAACCCTAACACACACATGCTTGCAAATGAATGTTGTAATGTTGCTCCAATGGATGAATGAAGAAGACTTGAATGCCTGAATACTTGATGATGACCTTGAAATCTTGTATCTTCTCCTCATGCTCTCTATCTTTCCTTTCACTTTTTATTCGTCCCACCCATCCATGAATGAGGGTATTGAATTCCCTTTTACACATGCCTCAAGGATTAATTTTCAACCATCGAAGACTGACAAAGAGGAATAACAAACCCCTAAGACAAGAATTGTATAGGAGATCGGGCAGACCAAACATTGGGCCACCCTAAGGGGTGAGGATAGGGGTGCCATGCCCCTGTCTTGCCCTATTTTGGGGCCCAGATAGGGTCTAAATTAGACACAAGACATGAAGGAGGAAGAGAGAAGGGTTGGAAATGCATAAATAGGTCCCGGTTAAGGAATGAGATGTCGTCACTAAGGTGAGGACCCCAAATGTGGTTAAAATTTTAGGGGTCACAATTTTATGCCATTACATGATCTTAATCATTAAGTCAAAATTAACATGACAAATTCTCATATGCCATAACCAAATTTCATCAATTTGAGAAATCAAACAAATTTTCTCACTGGCATTCAAATGAAAGATATTACCCTCAATCTTAGTTCCCAATGCAATCTCTATACTGGAGGCATTTAGGATCTTGCATTTTCCATTCTTAAATTTCACATCATAACCTTTGTCAACCATTTGTCTGACACTTAAGAGATTATGCTTCAAATCTTCAACATATAAACCATCATCACTGTTATTCTTACCATCAAAGGAAATTGAAACTCTACCATGGATTACACAAGCTTTGTCATCTCCAAATCTTACTATTCCACCATCATACCTTTCCATATTAACAAATTTTCTTTTGTCATCGGTCATATGATGTGAAGAACCGCTGTCAATCACCCATTCATCTTTCTCTTCAACTTTAGTAGCTAAAGCTTTCTCCTCAACAATACATCTTGTGGAATCAATAGGTACTAGTCTATCTTCTTTAATAGAAATAAACACAATTTCATCTCCTTCTAATTCTTCATCTATAACACCTTCATCAGTAGCATAATAATAGTTCTTCTGGTGCTTATACTTCTTGTTAGACTTGTAAGGATTATCATACTTCTCATGCTCCTCATATCTATCATTCATATATCATGCTTATCAAATTTATGATGCTTATCATATTTAGACATTCACTTTGAGCATCTAGAAGGAAAATTTCCTATCTTTTATCAAGAGAAACATTTTAGAGGCAATTTTCCATCATACTTATGAGCTCCTTTAAGCAATCTCCAGGAAATCAATGCTTCAAGCTTATCCAATTCCCTTTCTTTCCCTTCCATCTCTCTTCTCTCTCTTTCATATCTAGATATTCTACATTCATTGGGATCATACTTTTATTTTTTGGGTATAAATGCTCTAAATATTGTCTCAGACTTCTCATGTGATTCACCAAATTTTCTCAGTTGAAATGCAACAATCTTTCCAATCAACATATCTCTTGTCATAGTAGCCACACTCTAGATCTCATCAATAGAAGATACCTTATATTTGTAAGAAGGAGGCAATGATCTCAGAAACTTAGCAACAATTTCATTTTCTTCAAGGGCTCCACCGACACATCTGATACCTAGGACAAGTTCATTCATCTTAGCCATGAAAGAGTTTATATTCTCATCTTCTCCTATTTTGAGCATCTCATACTTCCCTTTAAAACTCAACAACTTTGACTTGTTTATCTCCTTCATATAGGGTCTCAAGCTTCTCCCAGATCTCATGTGCAGTCTAAAGTCCCATTACATTAGTCATTTCTGAATCAGTTAGGACACTCAGCAATACTTCATTATCTCTAATGTTATTTTCAATATCCTTGATCTCAGTAGCAGTAACCGGTCCATTCTGTGGAGCAAAAGAGGAATCCTTTGTAATCTTCCAGTAAACCTTTCGAAGACATCTCAAGTGCACCTCCATCCAATTCTACCATATAGCATAATTACTACCATCGAATCTTGGGCTCTCCTTAAAAATAACACCTCCAGTTGCCATCTGGGATCTCCTCAGGCGATTAAGCTTCTTCCAGAGTATCTAGCTCTGATACCAATCATTGGTAACAATAATGAAGGAAAACTAAGAGGGGGGGTCAATTAGTTTTCAACGGATTAACAACCTGTTGGTAAACAAATTTGTCACTGTGAATTATCCTTCAAAATTGTCATATTTGGCCAAAGAGCAGTGACAACCGTTCCAATAGTTGGAGAGATTGTGATGAAGCCAAAATCATCCTTTGGGTTTGAGAGGGGTAGCTCCCTTGTATGATGGGAGTTTTTGGGATTTTTGTGTACTTTTTACCTGAAAGTACAAAAAGGAGACATAACTAAAGAAAGGTGAATAATAGAAACCCCAATGTTTGACATGCAAACACCAAATAGGATTTCACAAATGATGACAGATACAAAGGGGGTTTAAGCACAAAACAAGTTTTAACTTGCAATGATGATGAAATAAGGGTGACATATCTCAACATAGAAAGAGATGGATATCTTTAGCACATCCAAACCAAGATACCAGAGCTTGATTGTGTTGCATTACAAAAATTGCACATAGACAAAACATATCACCAATTTGACACACAAAAAAGCAATAATAATAACTCAAGAAGCACATCTAGAACATATGAGTTAAATAAATCCTTTATTATTTCCATGAAATTAAACAATCTCAAGAACTCTTCTATACAAAGTGTAAACACAAAATTCATCAAACTATTTCTCTAAGAATTTCTCCATAGCCTCCCTCCTATAAGAGTCCCCCTTTTACAATGCAAAATCCTTGTATTTATAGACTTAGAGAAACTAACTAACTCATAGCTACTTCGTAACCACCTATTCTAACTACTTATGATAAGTACCTGGCTAATCCACTTAGGATAACTAACTAAGTTAGTCACTTAGGATAACAACATAAATGGACACTTAGAACAACTAGCCTTTTAGAAACAAATTAGGATTTACCTAAATTTTAGAAAAATTAAACCCAAAAAGCTAATTTTAGTTACAACAAGTGACATTTTTACAAAATGAGATCTTGAAGCCTTTTACTTTGGAGGAAATGAGTTTATTCATCTTATTGAGGTAGTTTGCAATCTTTATCCGCTTCACTCAAACTCATAACCATATCACCAACATCTCTCTTTCAAGGACACACATTACAACTACGTCAAATCTTTCATTTCCATCTCGCATGCTCATGGATTATCTTTGAAAAATACCTTCCATCGTAAAATCATTTTTCAATACTTTACATCAAATATACTTTGTTCCAAAATCTTCATTCTGGCTCATGATGTGAAGACACTAGTAGAGGAAGTAGATTACACACTAGCTGAATACATTTGCTTGAGAATTTTCAAAGCTTTTTCAACATCTCCATTTTGCATGATCCCTTTCATTATTTCATTTCATTCTTTGAGATGACATCTCTATCAGTTACCCGATCAAATATTTACATGCCTCGATAAAGGCCCATAAACTATTCCAAATTTTTCACTTTGGCATGGATGGAGAGAACATTGGAATTATTGAATATATTTTCTTGAAGACTTGTAATGGTTGTGTCCCACATGATGAAATATTTTTTTCATTGAGGCAATACATAAAACAATTCACTCGCATTGTCTATGCTTTTCCATTTTGCATTCATGTCTACACAGATCATTTCCAACTATAATATCTAACAAGAATCTTCATACCAATGCATTTTGATGGATGTTTGTGACCTCTTCCAAAGCTCACTTTGATGCAGGGAGAAAAGTTGCTGGAAAATATATGTCATTTGTCTTTACTTCTACCAATTATATTGCATCAAACATTTTCTAATCTTTTTCAACAAAAACATCTTGTGCATATTTTGCAATCACTATAGTCCATTACAACACCTCTCCCTTCTATATTTTGCATGGATGTTGACTTGTGGAAATTACAACTACGACATTGGATAAAAATTAATATGCTTTGATAGATGTCTGTAACCTGTCCGAGAACTTCTATCACCATAGGCATCGGCAGGGGGGTGCTAGTTGCGGATTTTGGCTTCACGTCAGTGGATTTTATTTTCTTGAAAGTTTATAAAGCCTTTTCAACAAACTCTTTTTGTTCATACCGTGCAACCATAGCATGGCATGTGATCAGATTTCTAAGAGACTCTTTATCAAAAACTCTCATATGACTTGTTAACGATTCTACATTTTACAATAACTTGAAAGTTCGTAAGCCCAATTTCAACAATCTTTTATGCGTATCCTGTGATTATTGTGAATCATGATATGACATCCCATTCTATCAAACAATGTAGTATGTTCCCTATGGTTGCCCCTTTATGTATTGCATGCATGTCTACAAGAGTACATCCAACTACAATATCTGATATAGATCTTCTTTTTATCACGCTTTGATGGATATATTCCAAAATTGCTATCAATGTATGCATTAGAGGTATCTATTGTGTGGTGGTTGGAGTTTCTTCTCTCATCCCTTTAGCCATTACGCTTTGATGAATGTCCTTGTGATTTCATTGTTGCACAAGCAGGGAGGTTGATGAAAATGGTTGCAGAACCTTTACACCAGCCAAGTGTATTTGCTTTTGAGAATCTTCTGAACAAATCCATTTTATGCAAGTCCGTTGTTACAATGTTGTTGCAGTGATCCATCTATTGCTTGAAATTTTATAAAGAATTTTTGCCATGTTCATTTTGCCTATGATCACGACATCTAGTTTGTAGAATAGGTAGTTATAATAACTACTATATTTAAACCATTGGGTAGTTATAATAAGTTCCTTCTTCTAGTGATCCGCAACTTTTCTTTTCTTTTCAAAACCTCCGATGTAGCCAACACCAACGTGCCATTTCCTAACAACTCCTCGTCATTAGGTGGATTGATGATCACCCACAACTCGATTGGCCTTTTTATTCAACTTTGATAACTTCTTTAATGAATGAGAATGCATTGGCGTCTTTCAAAACTGAAACAATTCACCAACAAGTGAAGCACCAAGTGGAGTGTATCAATATTTTTAAATATTTTAGAAGCTTTGTGAAATAATCAATTCAACATATTAATACGGGCTCCTTTATAACTTATCGACTTATTTAAAATAAATTGTCGATGTTGTTAAAATTGCCGACGAAGATATAAAATGCAACATAATTTTCCCCTTTCGGTGACTTGTGCTTCTTGGAAAAAACACTGATTTGGATAATCTTGTTGGTGTTTCGTCAAATTGGATGAAATTTAGATGCCCCAATAGATTTTTACTTGTTTCATCATTTTGGATAACTTTCATAACATGACCGAGTCATTGATTCAGTTGTCTTCTTTGGCATTGAAAGATTCTTATCGGCAATTTAAGCCATTCTGACAACTTATCATAGCGACCGATGAGGATACATTTTTACAAGCTTCAGAATGCTGGCTAACTTGTTTTTTTTATTGATAATGAAGACTTCAAGAAAAAACAAGATCGGTAACTTAACGACTTTTTCCAACTTGCCGATTTCTCCCTTGTCATGAATGTTGCGTTCGTTTGATTTACATAGGCGATTTAGAACACTTTTCAAAAATGCCGATGAGATATTAGACTTAGCATTTGAGGATTATAGGAAACCTTTCAAATTGACAATTATTGCACACAAGATTTCAAATTCCAAAAAGTTTAAAAATTGTCAAGTTTAAAAATAAGGGTAACTGGCTTTGACTGGGAACAAGGATTGCAATGGACGTAGGATGAATCTAGAATCTTCATAAATAATTAGTTCCTTATCCATTTGAGAAATGGAGTTACAAAAAGAGGAGACTACAAAAGGGACTAACTGGAGAGACCAAACACACACCAAAAATGGGACAAACACAACCAAAACTTCTAACTAAATATGTACATGGTAGGCAAGGCCTAGCTCAAATTTCTCCAAGATGGTAATACAAATCCATTTACAGGTTGAGAGAAATAGGAACCTATCCAGAAAAGTGGCGTGCATCCATGTGACACTTGTAAGCTACATAGGTTGAGTACATCATGTATAAGACGAGAAATATATTTGACCAACGAACTAAATGTAACCATATCTCATCATAAATATTTGGACTCTCTTGAATCAAATTGGTACCACCTTGAACATTGTTGGCAACTTTTGGAATATTTTCAAGCATACCAATATCTTCTATCTAAAGATCCTTCTGATAGTTTGGATTGGAAGAAATAAAGCCATGAATTGGACAACCTTCATATAATTTGAGATGTGAAGAAGCTTGAGCTGATACAAGTATTGAATCTTTTCCTTGAATGTTAGCTTCTGTAGAAGAGCATTCATTTGAAAAAAAATGATTGATGTAGATGTTCTCACCATAGAAGGAATCATCATTTCTAGCTTTCAAGCACCAATCTGGGGTACAAACATCATGAGAGTTACTTCAGTGAACTCCTTCATTATATCCTCCATCACTTCATTCCTTGCTTTACTATTGGCCCAACTCCCAAAGTTATCCTCTAATATAGGGGAGTCTTCTTGATCTAAATATTCGAAAAGAGGATTTCTTTGAACCTTGAATGCTCTCTAAGGCATAGGTTGAACTTCCACCAAGGTTAACACACCTACATAGCTTTCACTTTCATCTTGTTTAATAATATTTGTATAACTTTCTATATTCTCTTGACTCACTAATTCTTCTATATGAAACTCTTCATGAAATTCGAAAGTTTCGTACTCGGATTGCATGTATGATAAAGAGTGGGTGCTTGGTGATTCATATTCTTTCACTTGGGGCTGATCTAGAAGTTCATCAATATCTTCAAAAGTAAAGGTCTCTAATTCTAAAGGAAAAGAAGATATATGTAAAATTTCACTTGTAGTTGCCTCTCCATTAGTCATGGTAGTGAAAGGTTGCTCAAAAGTTACTAAAACTTTGACATCATCAATTCTACTATCATCTCCATTGATTGGTGATGGAATAATATGAATGTCTTCTCTACAAAGAAATTCATCATTTGAAGCATTGAGAAACCAATTGGGAATAGAGACTACTTGAGACTCCTCTTTATGCATATCTTCTTCACCATTCTCTTCATTATTGGGCTACACACATGCTTGGGAAGCATTTGATACCTTTTCTTCAAGCTCCTTGTTTTCAGATTGATGAAAGACTTCTTCTTTGTTGTAGAAATTCTTGAAATACTCATGGCATGCTCCAGTACAATCCTCTTTTACATTCTCTCTTACTTCTTTTATATCTTTCTCATGCCATGCAACCTTATGAGAAGATACAACTTCATCCTCATTAACACATGCATAATGTGATGGATCTTCTTCAAAATTTGGATAACAAGACATCTCATCAAGAATGTGTTCATCTTCAAGAAAATAATTCTCTCTCCCATCTATTTGTTTGATCGTTCGCAATTTTTGAAGAAAGGAATAATGTACTTTTTTAGGATTAAATTGCCTATTGTCATAGAAGCTTTTAAAAATTTGAACTTGCTTAGCATCATCAAGATCTTGATTTCTTTGAGTAGCAAGTGAAAGAGAAAGATCTTTTTCTTCATCATTGTTGTTGTTCACCACTAGGTCAAGTGAATGATCATGAGCAAGAAACAAGCTTACCCTTCCTTCTTTCTCTTCAATTACTTGAAAAGATGAGAGTAGAGAAGGATTAGTTTTATCAGGATCAAGTTGCTTTCCACTATAGAAACTCTTCAAGAAGTTGACTTGTTTAGGATCATCTAGAGTTTGATTCTGTTGAGAAACTGGTATAGGAGAAAATCACTTTTATCTTCATCTTTCTTGATTGTTGTTGATTTGGGTAAATGATCACAAGCAAGAAAACCAATCTCCTTTCCATGTTTTTCTTCAATATCTTGCAAAACTTGATGTAAGGAAGGGTGAATTTATCAGGAGTAAACTCCATTCCACCATAAAATTTCTTGAAGAATTCAACTTGCATGGGCTCATCAGGAACTTGCTCATGAATTATCTTTGAAAAATATTTGCCATCATAAAATAATCCATGAATACTTTACATCGAACATACTCTGTTCCAAAAAATTCATTATGGTTCATGATGTGAAGACACTAGTAGAGGAAGTAGATTATGCACTAGTTGATTACATTTGCTTGAGAATTTTCAAAGCTTTTTCAACATCTCTATTTTGCATGATCCCTTGCTTTATTTCATTTCATTCTTTGAGATGGCATCTCTGTATTTACCTGGCCAAATATTTACATGCCTCGATGGAGGCCCATACACTTTACCAAATCTTTCATTTTGTCATGTATGGAGAGAACAATCGCATTATTAAATACATTTTCTTGAAGAGTTGAAATGGATGTGTCCCACGCAATGAAATATTTATGTGTCATTGAGGCATTACATAAAACAATTCACTTGCATTGCCTACACTTTTGTATTTTGCATTCATGTCTACACAAGGCATTTTCAACTATAATATCTAATAAGAATCTTCATACCAATACATTTTGATGGATGTTCCTGACCTCTTCCAGAGCTCTCACTTTGATGCAGGGAGAAAAGTTGCTAGAAAATATATGTCATTTGTCTTTACTTCTGTCGATTACATTGCCTCAAAGATTTTTTAAGATTTTTCAATAGAAACAACTTGTGTATATTTTGCATTCACTGCAGTCCATTACAACACCTATCCCTTCTATATTTTGCATGCATGTTGACTTGTGGAAATTGCAACTGCAACATTGGATAAAAATTAATATTCTTTGATAGATGTTTGTAACCTATCTGAGAACTCCTATCACCATAGGGGTGGGCAGGAGGGTGCTAGTTACGGATCTTGGCTTCACATCAGTCGATTACATTTGCTTGAAATTTTATAAAGCCTTTTCAACAAAATCTTCTTGTGCATATCGTGCAACCATAGCATGGCATGAGATCATATTTATTAGAGACTCTCTATAAAAAATCTCTCATATGCCTTGTTTATGGTTCTACATTTTACAAGAATTTGAAATTTCTTAGACCCAATTTCAACAATATTTTATCCATATCCTGTGATTATTGTGAATCATGATATGACATCCCATTCTATCAAACAATGTAGTATGTTCTCTATGATTGCCCCTCTATGGATTGCATGCATATCTACCAGATTAAATCCAACTACAATATTTGATAGATATCTTCCTTTTATCGTTCTTTGATGGAGATATTTCCAAAATTTCTATCAATGTATGCATTAGAGGTATCTATTGTGTTGTGGTTGGAGCTTCTTCTCTCATCCCTCTAGCCATTATGCTTTAATGAATATCCTTATGATTCCATTGTTGCATAAGTGGGGAGGTTGATGAAAACGGTTGTAGAACCTTTACACCTGCCAAGTGCATTTGCTTCTGAGAATATTTTGAATAAATCCATTTCTATCTCTTGCAAGTCTGTTGTTACAATGTTGTTGCAGTGATCCATATATTGCTTGAAATTTTCTAAAGTGTTTTTGCCAAGTTCATTTTTCCTATGATCATGACATCTATTTTCTAGAATAGGTAGTTATAATAACTACTTTCTTTAAACCATTGGGTAGTTATAATAAGTTCCTTCTTCTAGTGATCCGCAACTTTTCTCTTCTTTTCAAAACCTCCGACGTAGCCAACACCAACTTGCCATTTCCTAACAACTCCTCTTCATTCAGTGGATTGATGATCGCACACAACTCGATTGGCCTTTTTATTCAACTTTCATAACTTATTTAATGAATGAGAATGCATTGGCATCTTTCAAAAATGAAACAATTCACTAACAAGTGAAGCACCAAATGGAGTGTATCTATCTTTTGAAATACTTTAGAAGCTTTATTAAATGATCATTTCAACATATTAATATGGGCTCCTCTAAAACTTATCGGCTTATTTAAAACAATTTTCCGATGTTGTCAAAATTATCGATGAAGATATAAAATGCAACATAAATTTCTCCTTTCGGTGACTTGTTTTTCTTGGACAAAACACTGATTTCCATCATCTTGTCGGTGTTTCACCAACTTGGATGAAATTTTGATTCCCTAATATATGTTTACTTGTTTTGGTGTTTTGGACGAGTTTCATAACCTGACCGATTCACTGATTCATTTGCCTGCATTTTTAATTGTTTTGGTGTTTTGGAAATTTAAGCTATTTTGACAACTTAGCACAATGACCGATGAGGATACATTTTTACAAGCTTCATAGTGTTGGTTAACTTGTCTTTGTTAGCGATAACGAAGACTTCAAGCAAATAAAAGATCAGTAAATTAATGACTCGTTCCAACTTGTCGATTTCTCCCTTGTCATGAATGATGCATTCATTTGATTTACATAGGCGACTTAAAAAACTTTGCAAAAAGGCTGATGAGGAGACTTAGCATTTGAGGATTATAGGAGACCTTTCAAATTGACAATTATTGCACACAAGATTCCAAATGCCAAAAAGTTTTAAAATTGCCATGTTTAAAAATAAGGGTAACACAAACTTAACCTCAAATACAAATATGATTAACTGCAATAGCACCTAAGATAAGCAAATTGACAACACAACACAACACCAAGATTTTGATGTGAAAAACCATGGTGGGAGCCTACCCACAATAAGATGATACTCTGCAATAGTATGTGAAGATACAATAACCCAGAAGGCTACAACCCTCATGGAACGTTAACTACCATACAAGGAAGTCTCACTAACTTGCAAAATATTTAAACAATAATCCAGAATCAAATGAACTGAAAGAATAACATCTGCAAATTCTTGATGACAGTTCTGATTAAGCACATATGTCTGCCCTGCAACACTCCAAACTCTGCTCAATCACAATGTCGAAGGGTGTATTCGCTTGTTCACACCTTTACCACTCACTGATAATGCAGACACAACATCGATATCAAATTTACATGACTTTATCATCTATTTATACAATTCGTCAACCTTGACTACAAGATTAACCAAACCCTCAACTCACAATTACAAAATTACATCATAGGATACAAAGATCAACCACTTGACCAATATAATGATATACATGATATAACATGAACCTAAATTAAATTCTCAAACACGCAACACCACCAGAAATTATGCCAAGATAAGCCGCAACATGTTACACCACCAACAATATTGCACAAGGATTAATACGGACCACCAAAACAAATAGGAACCAATTAGGAAACACCAACAAGCATGTTAGAGTCATCTGTAACAACTGCACCAACACCACTTATGCAAATCTTCATTGATCAACATCTGAAACTGAAGAACACTCAAACAACAACAACTGCCACGAGGAAAGATAACTTGGGGAGAACCAAATTATGAACCATCTATAATGAAGATACATAAGAAAATCCCAAACAATCTCCCAAAAACTTAACTCAGGATATGATCACACCAAAATATATTGGAGGAAATACCGAACTTTGCAAAGCACTGATCAGGAAAACCCAAACTGTAAACCAGATCATATGATATGATCAATTAAGCTCCTAGATCATTGAAACCAATACAAATAGATATAATGATACTAGAAATACTATATATAGTTAACCATGATTCCAATAAACCAATCCACAATCATCATAGCAATAAATCACAAGAATATGGTGACATCAATGACAACAACATATTCTAGCAGCAGCAATGTCCAGCTTTCTTTTATGATAAAATATATTAAGTAATTAGTGTATCATCCCTAATATGTCTTGATCATTTAATCTATCTTCTAATTATTACTAGCTCTTAGGTAAGTGCCATTAAAGCTATAGTAATTGGGACTATCTTTGAAACACTTGACAAGGCCTTAAAAGATTAACATTTTTATGTTATCAAAGAGATTAATGTAGCATTGAATGGATAAAGTGTAGCAGCGCCATCTTGGAGGATGGCGACATTGGAGAATGGAGGATTTCTATCATGTAAAGCTATCTTCATGATTTGAGATGGCGTTCAACAAAAGAAGTATTTTTGGTTTATGCTTTCCATTTTTTCCTTTTTTGTTGATGCCGATAGATTTGAAGAATACATAAATTGTGAAGGTTATTTTTTTGAGACATGATTGGGATTTGGTGTTGACTTCAATATGCATTGTTGTCCAATGAGATTTATAGTATATGATAAGGAATTATACCCTTTTATAATCACTAGATAGTGATAGAGATCTTTTATATCTCTTAGGGATTGTTATCAAATAATTCAAGTCTCTGTGATTTGAAATTTGGAGAATGAGAGCTCAAAATAATACCTTGAAGATACACTTTTATGAGGGTCAACATATAGCTTGATAGATCCCTTCTTGGTTTAGTATTTCTGTTTTAGGAGAGGATCTTCTAAAAATGTTTAAATTCATATTATTTAATCAACATGTTTTGTTGGGTAAGCCTTAAGGAGGAGTCCCTAGGGCAAGGTGATTATGTTATTTTTTAGGATCAATGTAATAAGAGGGGAAATTTAGCATATATTATATTTTATAACCATTTAAATAGGCACAATTAGTAGTAGGAATAGTTAATAGTTAAACCATCTTTTACCTCCCAGCTAAACCTTGTTTATATATGAATATCTCTATGCATATTAGTATTGCATTGTATCATATCAAATCATTAATAGATTATTCACCTTTATTTATATCAATTAGAAGGTGATCATTATTTTATTTTTTTGTTTATGTTGATTACATTATCCTTCGTGACAAATAACAAACAGTAAAAATAATTTACAAAATAAATTAAAAATAATTTGAAATGTCTTAGCTAGGTGAGTTATCTTTTTTTCATGGTTTGCAAATTTGATAACTTAGGTTTTTCCATTTCTTGAATAAAGTATGTAAAGGATATGTTTAAGGTGTTTAATATCGAATATTTCAAGCTATTTAGCAAACATATGGTGAATACATGTAATTTTAATAAGGATGATGAATCTCCTCTAGTTTATTAAACTCTATACCTATCTATGATTGGAATTTTATTGTAACTAATTACGTCTCGACCTAATATCATGCATGTATTATGTATGGTAGAAAAATTTCAAGCATATTTGAAGAAAACACATGTGAAAGTAGTAAGAAGAATTTTTAGATATTTGTAGAGTAAAATTGACTATAATCTATGGTATCCTAGAAGTCATGATTTCACTCTATTTACATATACAAATTATGATTTGGTAGGAAATGTTGATAATTTCACTCTAACTTCATATACAGTCCGATTTTGAATTTGATCAATGAATCATCAAAATGGTATTCCAATTGAATAATTTATGTCAATTGAGTACCAGCATTATTATACTTTAACTAACATTCTTTATGCTTAGAGATTTAGTTTTCTTGATAGATTTCACATTCTTTATGGTCACCATAGTCTAAAAAACATCCTCAAATTCAAACACAAGATAATCAAGTCATTGAGAAGATAAAATATTTGATAACATATATTTTACATAATTTTCTTGGTCAAAATTAATAAAAGAAGGAAAATATTTCAATGTTTTTTTAATTAATATATTTGAAAGGAATTTAGCTATGATTGATATATTTATATATCAAGTACCTTTGAAAGTATCCTTAGTTAATACCACATGTAGGCTAGAGATATAGTAGGATAAATAAAACCATTGTGTTATGCTAGCACCATACTAAGAGGTTGTCTTAATTAGAAATAAATTTTTAAAAAAAGGACTCACAAGAAAATCATATGACAATAAGTACTGATATAAGTAGCCACACATTTAATTTTGTGAAGGCCATTCAACCTTAGTAAGGCTTTCTAATATTCATTAAATATTTGATGTTCACTTATTCTATATCACGAACTTATAATTAAAAATAATTTTTATAATATTAATGCATTATGTTTAGAAAACACTTTTTTCATTTTATTTTAATAGTTAGAGTCTACAAAAACTCCCAAAATCCATAAATTTTTTTCCATGTCTAGTTTAAGGGCCTTATAACATAGACCTTAAACTAATTGAATTATATTAATATTTTAAATATCTTCTTACCATTCACATATTACATTTTTCACTTAAGATAAGGAACATAATTAGGATAAAATAAACTCAATTTTCCCTATTCTTAAGTAAATTCCACCTGAACCATGGTCTAAGTTATTATAGGCCTATATATAAAGTGGTTTATATGAATAGATAATAGTGGTATATTTTTATTCTAATAGAAATTCTCTATATAATATTGTAGGATTTCCTACATATAACATTTTTTGTCTACTAATGAGGGACAATTATCACTAACTAATCACCAACTTCATGAAACAAATTGTCAATATCTAGAATTGCATTCTAAATATTGATTTCTCATTTTGTGTTGCACCTAGTAGAATTGCAACACTAGTAATTTATAGGATTGTATGTGGAACCATTTTTTATTCCTTTACAAATAAATGCTCTCTAAATTATTGTATTCTAAAGTTATATGAACTCTTTCACAATATAGGGTAAAATAGTCAAAATAGGATGTCAATGAAGGAGAAGGGGACTATGTTTTACCTATGAGGTTTAATAAGGTGGAGACAAACCAAATAAAGTATGGGTTGACACTTAGGATTTAGGTTTATTATTCATGACATCCTTGAATTAAAAAAAGATTAGAGATTAGTGTATGAGACAGTCACCCTTAAGTCTTCTAAATCAAGTCACTAAATACTTCAATGAATAGAGTATGAGAAAAGGAAAGCTACATTAATTCTATGATGTAGTTGAATGAATAAGAGAAAATAGTTAGTATAATTTTCTTGATGGTTTCCCTCAAACATTATGTATCACATAATCTATAAAACAATTTCCTCCCACAACCACGATAGGTAAAGCCTGAAATAACCCGTGTGTGCTCTATTATCTATTTGTGGGTTCTTGAGTAAGGACTTCACTACTTCCTCAACATTTTTCCTGTCTATACACATCTTTCTACAATCTAACAACAATCCAATATCCTTAACTAGTAACTCAAAAAATAGTGCTCTAATTTATTAAACATTCGTTTAGAGAAGTACTATCATAACCATTATACCACTCCATATATATATATATAAAGAATTTTTTTTGAATAGTTTCAAATACTTTATATCTCCTCTTTATTGATTTTCTAAACTGATATTAACATTTGATGGTTAGTCTTGTCCAACTAGAAATATTCTTCATGGATATGGTTCCTATTGTTATTATAAAAGACTCCAAAAATTATAAGAATAAAGACAACAAACTCTAATAATACAGATTGAAGCTAAAAGAAGTTTCTCATTTATGATAATAACATCTTAATATTAGTTATGTTACTTTTTAGGTCAAATCAAATTAGAAATCATTAATAGTTAAAATTTAATTTTTAAATTAAATATAAAATAATTAAAACGCAAACATAATCAATTGAAAATAATTTCAAAATGATTCTAATATAAAATAAAATATAAATTTATAAACTATTTTTTAATGTTCATGAAATACAATTCTCAAGTAAAAAACTTTCCTTTATGAAATAGAAAAGCTATTTAACACATTTATATATATAAGTTAATTAATAAAAAAATTGATAGACTCGTATTCTTAGCAACAATTTGGTCCAAATTCAATTCTTTTTGGTGAAAGTTAGAGTTAGATCAAGGTACTCTAAAATTGGATGGTGTTTTCTATTGGAGGGATTGGTTTAGTGTTGGGCATGCTACATTTGGTAATTTTTTCATTTTTAAACACTGGACATATTTGACATGGTTATAGAAGTTCTTGTCGATATTGAAAGTGATTTAGATGCTCAAAGAAAAACTGGGACAATTAAAAATCTTAGAGATCCAACTAATAAAAGACAAGTGGACAGTAATTGTTTTGCAAAAACCAAAGATTGAACATCTAACCTTTCAAACTCTTCCATCATATAATATTCTAGAAGGAAAGCAAATATAAACTAGCTATTCTCTAGGTACATTATTTGGCTTTAATTCCTGTCAGTTTGAACCCAAGTAGGAAACCTATAAAAGATCTAAAATCCTACAATAGAACTGGAATCCTGCAACAAACCTCAGTATTACAATTCAACAAACCTTACTATCTAATCAACACTAAAAAAGTTGCATGAAAATCACAGCTCCCCTCAGCTCAGATGCTCACATCACACCTCCTGATCTCCTCCAGAGGAAGTCGAGCATCATTAGAACAGTTGGTAAAAGCCACAATAGCGACACAATTAACATTCAGATGGTAATGCCCAGAAGTCCACGTCCCCGCCTTCTATCGCATCTTCCCTTCGATCCTCAAATTCACAAAAAGAACGCCCCGATCCTGCTCGTCTCTCAAATAATCTACAACAATGGGACCCAACTGAGAGATGCTCTCATTCAAACTAGGGTAGATAATTGTGGCATCGTTGTGCCTTAGGTTGAAAGGTGTTAAAGGGCTGGGGGAGGTTATCTGCTTGGTCATGTAGGTGGCGTAGGCGTTGATCCAGTGATAGTAGGCGTTGATCTTGTCATTTGAGTTTTGTGAAATGATGGTGAACTGCAGGGACGAGGTGAGCATGCGATCATCTGTGACGGTCCACTGGCTAATAATGGCATCCTATAAAGAGTGTTAGGATGAAGAAACGGATTTAAAACAGTAGAGAAAAAAGAATTATAAACACACAACACAGATGAATGAGACACACACATTTATCGTGGCTCGACAATTGCCTACGTCGACACTTGAAGCAGGAGAATCAATAGATTAATAACCAATCTGGTGTACATGCATACACAGCTACAAGCAGCTCCAGAAAATCACTCTACAAATGACATACAATTAGCTATTAAAGAGCTTGCAAGGAGAAGTTGAAGAGCCAAGAGTTTTGGCGGTAAAAGGAAGGAGTCCATTGGACTTCACTTCCAACAATCTCCCACTGAAGGCCAACGAATTGGTGCAACAAGTAGATTCCCCCACTCAGTCCTACTATCAGTTATTGGAAAGGCCGCGAGAAGATCGACAGAAATCCAACTTCTCCCACTTAAGTACTTTAGTGAGCACATCATCCAGATGCTTGTCGGTATGAATTTTATCTACATGAAACTTGCCTTCTTCGACCATATGGCAAACATAATGACTGCGGACATCAACATGTTTTGACCGAGGCTAAGATGTTTGATGTTTAGTCATAAAGATGGCACTGCTATTATGACAAAACAAAGAATAATCTTATTGCTTCAAACCCAACTTGTTGAACAAGAGTTGCAACCATACCATCTCTTTTGCTCCCTCAGAAAGAGCTATGTATTCAACCTCCGTAGTCGATTGAGAAACTATATGTTGCAATTTTGAAGCCCAACTAATCGCTGCCCCGGTGAATGTAAAAGCATAACCTGAAGTAGACTTACTTTTGTCTAAATCTCTGACAAAATCAGAATTAGTAAACCCTTGCAAAATTGCCTTGTCCTTCCCAAACCATAAGCAAAAATTAGAAGTACCCTTGAGATATTGCAAGATATACTTGACCGCCTCCCAATGTGATTTGCATAGATTAGCCATAAATTTTCTCACCACTCCCACAGCATGAGCAATATCTAGATGAGTAGACATCATAGCGTACATAAGAGTGCCAACTACATATTTGTATGAAATTTTGTCCATAAACTCCTTATCTTCTTGTGTTTTTGGACACAATTGAGAAGACAACTGAAAATGAGAGACTAAGGGTATGCAAACAAACTTAGCATCTGCCATACCAAATCTATCCAATACTTTTTTAATATAATCTTGCTGAGATAGTTTGAGTTCTCTCTTTTTCCTATCCCAACAAATAGTCATTCCTAGAATCTTCTTTGCTGCCCCTAAATCTTTCATGGAAAATTCCTTCACTAAGTGAGTTTTAAGATCACTCACAATCTTCATGCTTGTGCCAACCACTAGCATATCATCCACATAAAAGAGAAGCATGAAAAATTTGCCATTAGGAAGCTTTTTGAAGTAGATACAAGGATCAGACTCGTTGCGAGTAAACTTGTGATCAATCATGAATTTGTCAAATTTAAGATACCATTGGTGGGGGGCTTGCTTAAGACCATACAAACTGTGTTTCAATCTGCAATAGAGGTATTCTTGCCCATTTTTAAAGAACCCTTTAGGCTGATGCATAAATAGTTCCTCATCAAGATCATCGCCATGGAGAAATGTCATCTTCACATCCAGCTGTTCAAGCTCAAGATCCTAGGTTGCAACTAAGCCCAATACTACTCGGATGGTAGTCATTTTGACTACTGGTGAGAAAATTTCTTTGAAGTTGAGGTCTTGCTACTGAGCATATCCCTTTACAACTAGTCTTGCTTGAAATATTTTGTAACCATCGGCTTCATCTTTGAGTTTATACACCCATTTATTTCTTAATGCCTTTCTGTCAGGTGGAAGTGGCACCAAATGCCATGCCTAATTTTGCAATAGTGCGTCCATTTCTTTGCACATTGCAGCATGCCAATTATCACAATCTGCATTTTTTTAAGCTTCTTTGTATGTTGCAGGCTCTGTTTGATCAGAGATTAGCAAAGGAGGTTCAACTTCTTCACAAAAAAATAAATCATAGTCAGACAACTTTGCAGGAGGTCACCTTTGTTTGGTTGATTTCCTCAATTGATTCTCTGTTTGAGTAGTAGAATCATTCAATTTATAAGTTGTGTGTTTATGCAAATCATCATCACTCCCATTATCTCTATTCATGTTCCCTGAAATATCTTTGTTTTTGTGTCTGGTAATATTTGTGTCTGCAGGGTAATCGAAAGCCTATAGATTTTTATCCATGTTGGGTGCAGGCAAGCCACGGGAGGAGGAACCTACAAAAGTATTTTGCACTGTCTGCGTTTGGCGAGTGTGCAGGGAGATGGGTGTCGTGGTGACATCTTCCATGGCTTTGGTTTGTTGGGTGTGTAGAGAGTGGGGAGCAGTGGGAGCATCCTCCACGGTCTGCACAGGAGGGTGACTCCACGGTTTGACTGCAGAGGTGGAGCCTTTAGGGAGCCCATCGGGTGGAGATCTCGTGGAGTGAGGGTCTACGAGGAGCTCATGAGAATCCTGCAGCAGTGGTGAGTCACACGAGGAGTGAGGCAAGAGAGGCTACCATGAGGAATGTCGGGGGTATGTAGCAGAATGTGTAGGATGCGATGGAGTTGCAAACCACCGTGGAGTTTGCCCAACCAATTGGGAATAATGTGAGCCAAAATGCTCACTGTAAGGGTGATCTTCCATGTTTTCTGTGACATGAGTGCTATTTTGGGGAGGATGTGCTTTGTTCTGCAAACCCCCAAATTCAGAATTAAATAGAGAGCAAACATTGTCAACACTCACTTCTTCATTCTCAGTCTGAGAATTGTATTCAACTGAGGTACATATGTCATAGGGGCTCCCACTGAATGAGAGACTAGAGGCAAAGCGCTGGTAGTCGAATTTTGAAACAAAGACATAGGGACATATTCTTTCTCTGATTTATTTGAATCTTGTATCGGGGTGAAGGAGGTCTCATGGAAAATTACATCCCTACTACAAACAATCTTTTTGTGAACTGGATCCCACAATTTGAACCCAAATTGCTCTACGCTATACCCGATAAAAATACATTTCAGCGACTTTGGATCCAATTTGGTTCACTTCTCCTTGGGTATATGCGAGAAGGCTTCACATCCAAACACATGAAGATGTGAGTATGAAATCCTCTTCCCTTGCCATTCTTCTTCCAGAATACCACAATGATATTTAGATGAGGGACTTTGGTTCATTAAATACACTGCCGTGTTACAGGCTTCTACCCAAAATTCCTTGCCTAAATTTGCATTAGACAACATACATCGTGCCTTTTCAGGAATTGTTCTATTCATCCTCTCGACCGCACCATTTTCTTGAGGAGTGAAAGGAAAAACCTTGATTCTTCTAATCCCATTATCAGCACAAAAATAATCAAATTCATGTGAACAAAATTCTCCACCATTATCGGTTTGTAAACATTTAATTTTATGCCCAATCTGATTTTCAACTAAAGCCTTGAAAATTTTAAATTTTGAAAAGACTTCAGATTTCTTAGAAAGCATATAAATCCAACTTTTCTTGTACAATCATCAAGAAAGGTTACAAAATAGTTAGCTCCTCCAATGGAGGTTACCTTGGTAGGCCCAAAAACATCTGAGTATACAAGCTTCAGCAGTGTTGTCTTTGTGTCATGCCCACCTTTCAAAAAACTAACTCTCTTTTGTTTGCCATAAAGACAATATTCACAAAAGGCTAAGTCAACAAGTTTGAGGCCCGAAAGTTGATTTCTTGTGTGCATAACATGGAGTCCTTTCTTGCTAATGTGCCCAAGTCTTTGATGCCAAAGATATGCTTTATTGTTCTCATTCACCATTGTAGCTCCCACTTCACCATGAGTCTTAATTATGTATAGACTACCCACTTTATTACCATTTGCAATCAACATGGTACCATGAGTCACCTTCCATGTATCCGGAAGAAAATTTACATTAAGACCTTGATCAAAGAGCTGTCCAATGGATATCAAATTTCACTTCAATTTTGGGACATGGTGAACATCTTTGAGCAACCATGTTTTACCACCTTCTAATGGCTGAAATACATCCCCTTTTCTTGTAATTTCACAAGCTTTGTTATCTCCTAAGAAAACATTTCCAAAATGACCTTCATGGTAGTTAATGGACGCTTCAAGACATGAGGTAGCATTATGGGAGGCACCGAAATCAAGCACCCATGAATCTAGAGTAGTGTCAGTTGTTGAAAGGATTAGTACACTTTCATCTTTATCGTAGACTGTATTTGCTTCACTATCCCGCACCCTCTCTTGTGCCCTTTTGAATTTTTTAGAATCCTTCTTCACATGATCAACTTTGCCACAAAACCAACATTCACCATTTTTGTTTCTAGACTTCGATCTCCTTGCTGATTTTGAATGTCTATAGTAATTATTTTTTCCTCTATTACGTCTTCTACCTCTATTTTTGGTGCTGACCACCGTTAAGGCTTCACCAGATGAAGGTTCGTCATTCTTTTTTCTCAAATCCTCGCTGAGAAGAGTAGCTGCTACATAATTAAAAATTCCTATAAGTCCATATAATTTTAAAAACAAGCATTATCTAAAGATATTGTACGAATATCCAAAAGTCCATATAATTTTTAAAATAAGCATTAGTTAAAGATTGCATAGTTAATGGATATAGAATTTTGTCTTCCATCATTTACTATGTTGTTCATAGAATAGATATTATCTTTGTTTATATTCACTAACAATTTTATTTCTATCGTTCTTAAGTTATAATATTGTAGCTTATGCTAGTATCTACATACATACATATACACTATTGGATATTGTCGAGAAGTTTGCTGGAATGATGTATTGTCAACATATTCCTCTCTGTGTTCTGGTGTTGCAGTCAAATTAAATGATTTTGTTTGACCAATGTGTTGCGGTTGAATTGTTGAGCATTAAAGGGTTTTGAGAGAAGTATCTCTAGTTAATTCAGTTAAAGTTTCAATGGTCCGCATGATGATTTGTTCGAGTTATGAGATACGGTATTGTGATTGTTTTTCAATTATTTGTGTTGATCACTATTTTGGACTTTGCTCCACATCACTCAAAATTGTAATAAACTGGTTTGTGTATTTGGCAGAGTGTTTTGGATGTTTATATGTGACCTTAATTCAGATGGTTCATGATTTAGAGGTTTGCAAGTGAATATTTCAGGTTGACAGTCAGTTCAGTTTGTTTTCTTGAGGTTCAGTATTATAATGATGAAAATTTTAGTAAGTGTTGATGTTGCGGTTGTTGTTGTGGTAATTCATGATGCCTATGGATATTTATAGATTGTGTTCTATCTGTGTTGATGGTCCGCATTGCTCATTATGCATGTTATTGATGGATTCCTTGGTATGTTCATGTTATGCGTGTTCTTGGTCAACCGGATGATTGTAGGGTGTTGTGGATGTTCAAGGCATAATTCTTGGAGGTGTTTCTTGTTCGATGTGTTCATTTAGGTCCATACTATGTCTTACCTAACATTATTTTGGTCTACATGTATTTTTTTAGCATGTATCATTATTATTTTGTAATTTGTGATATGTGTTGGGCTGACCTTGAAATATAGGTGGATGATTTGCATAAATATATGTAAGAGTCAAATGAGAGAAGTAGATCTGCATGGTATTTGCAAGTGTATCTGCAAGTGTATCTGAATGTGTATGATCAGAAGTATGCAAGCAAGGGTTTTGAGCTTTTGGAAGAGTGAAGAAGTGTCGTAGAGCAGATCAGACTCTGTGCTTAACCGAAACTGTAACCACACATGATTAGATGTTATTTTATTAGTTCATGATCCTCGCAATGTAATCGAATTTTTTTGTAAGACAATGAGTCTTCCTTAGGGTTGTAGCCCTTCTTGTTATGTAATTTGAGTAGTGAGCTCTAGGCAGTGTCCCTAAATGCATGTGCATCCCCCACTGTAATATTTTATATACTTCTAACTAGGTATCATCTCATTGCGGGTAGGTTCCCACCATGGTTTTTCCCTTAACTGAGTTTTCCATGTCAATAATTCTGGTGTTATGTGTGTTATTGATATGGTGTTGATTTTTGCTTTTATGGTTAATTATTAGATCTAAAATAGTGTTCAAGTTGGGTGAAGTTTGTGAGCAAATTGATCCACCCTGTGCCCCTCTTAGTTTGCTACCTTGTTTCCAACAATTGGTATCAAAGATAGATCCTTTGGAAGAAGCTTGACCACTTAAGGTGATCTAGGATGGAAACCTTTTCTTTCAAGAAGGAATGCCTGAGATTTCATGGAACAAATTGCACTCTTTGGAAGAACCAGATGGAATATCACTTGAGATGCATCAGTAAAGATTATTGGAATATTACTAAGAATGTGTATAATGTTCCTCTAAATGATCCTACAACTCCTGTGAGATAAAAGAAGTTGAATTCAATATTAGAGCCAAGGAAGCATTGTTGAGTGCCTTGTCTAATTCTAAGATGACTAATGTGATGGGTTTGCAGACTTTGTATGAATGTGACAACCACGTGAAAGTTGCTAAGTTAACCATTTTGATAGGAACGGTCAGCAGTAGGAATAGTTAACAATTAAACCATCTTTTACTTCTCATCTAAACCTTATTTATATATGAATATCTCTATGCATATCAATATTTGACTATATCATATCAGATGACCAATAAATTATTCACCAGTATTTATACCAATTAGAAGGTGTTCATTCGTTTATTTTTATGTTTATGTTGATTACATTATCTTTGGTGGAAGTAATAACAAAAATGTGCAAATAATTTGCAAAAAAAAATAAAAAATTTAAAATGTCTTATCTAGGTGAGTTATCTTTTTCCTTGGTTTGCAAATTTGATAAACGCATTTTGCTTTCTCAAATAAAGTATGTAAAGGAGATATTTAAGGTGTTCAATATACAATATTTTAAGCTAGTTAGCACTCCTATGGTGAATAGATGATATTTGAATAAGGATGATGAGTCTCCTCTAGTTGATTAAACTCTAGACCTATCTATGATTGGAATTTTATTGTATCTAACTATGTCTCAACCTAACATGATGCATGTAGTATGTATGGTATAAAAAATTGAATCATCTTTGAAGACAACACATGTGAACGTAGTAAGAAGAATTTCTTGATATTTGAACAGTACAATTGACTATAATCTATGGTGTCCTAGGAGTGATGTTTTCACTTTATTTACATATAGAAATTATGATTTGGTAGGAACTGATGAGGATTTCACTCTAACTTCATATACAACAATATTTAGAATTTTAACAATGAATCATCAAAATAATATTCCAATTGAATAATTTATGCCAATTGAGTATCGACATTATTGCACTTTGACTGACACACTTTTATGCTTACAGATTTAGTGTCTTGATAGATGTCACATTATTTATGATCACCATAGTCTAAAAAGCATCCTCAAATTTACACACAAGATAATGGAGTCAACCAAAAGATAAAAATCTTAATAACATAAATTTTCCATAATTTTCATGGTCAAGAGTAATAAAAGAAAGAAAAGATTCCAATTTGTTTTTAATTAATATATTTTAAAGGAATTCAGCTATGCTCAATATATTTATATATCAACTACCTTCTATACTATGCTTAATTAATGCAACATGTACGCTAGAGATATAGTAAGATAAATAAAACCACTTTGTTATGCTAGAACCATCGTAAGAGGATGTCTTAAGTGTAAAACAGTTTGAAAAAGCGGACTCACAAGAAACTTGTATGTTAATAAGTAGCGATACAATTAGCCACACATTTAAATTTGTGAAGCCCATTCAACCTTAGTAAGGTTTCTTAATATTCATTAGATATGTCATGTTCGCTTATTCTATATTAGGAACTTAAAATTACAAAATAATTTGTAAGAATATTGATGAATTATGTTTAGAAACACTTTGTTTTATTTATTCTAATAGTTGTAATCTGTAACAACTCCTTATATCCATAAAATTTTGTCCATGTCTAGTTTAAGCTCCTTCTCACATAGACCTTAAACTAATTGAATTATATTAATATTTTAAATACCTTCTTACCATTCACTTAAAGAACTGAATTACAGTAAAATAAACTCAATATTCCCTAATCCAAAAACAATTCCACCTAAATCATGTCCCAAATTATGGTAGGCTTGTATCTAAAGTTGTTTAGATGAAGAGATAGTATTGGTATATTTTCATTCTAATAAAATTCTCTATATAATATTGTAGGATTGCATGTGTGTAACATTTTTTATCTTTTAATGAGGAATAATTATCACTAACTAATCACCAATTTGATGACACAAACCATCAATCTCAAGAATTTTATTCGAAATATTGATATATAATTTTGTGTTGTACCTAGTGGAATTGCAACACAAGTAATTTATCGGATTGTATGTGGAGCTTTTTTTTATTTCCTTTAAAAATAATTGCTCTCTAAATTATTTGATTCTAAAGATATATGGAATCTTTTACAATATAGAGTTAAATGGTCAAAATAGCAGGTCAGAGAAGGAGACAGGTACTAGGTTTTACTTATAAGGCTTAATAAGGTGGAGACCTACCAAATAAAGTATGATTTTCAACTAAGCATTTAGGTGTAAGATTCATGACATCCTTGAATTAAAAAAGGATTAGAGATTAGTGTATGGGATAGTCACCTTTACGTCCTCTAAATTATGTCACTAAGTACTCCAATCAATGGAGAATGATAAAAGGAAAGCTACCTTGATTTTATGATTTAGTTGAATCAATAGGAGAAAATATTAAGTATAATTTTCTTGAAGGTTTCCCTCAAACATTATGTATTACATAATCTAAGAAACAATTCTGTCCCACACTCACAGTAGGGAAGGCCTAAAATAACTCGTGTGCTCTTTATTAACTATTTTTCGCTCCTTGAGAAAGGAGTTCACTACTTCCTCACCATTTTTCCTACATACACATCTTTTGACAATGTAATAACAATCCAATAGCCTTTAGCTAAGAACTCATAAAAGAGTGCTTTGATTTACCAAACATTCCTTTAGTGAAGTACTATCATAACTATCATTCCTCTCCATATATAGATTTAGAAACCCTTTTTGAATAGTTTTTGATATTTTATATTTCCTCTTTATAGCATGATTAAGGCTCCACCCTATTACCATCTAAACCTATATTGACATTTGATAGTTAGTCTTCTCCAACTAGAGATATTCTTCAAGGATATGGTTCCCATTGTTATTATAAAAGGCTCCAAAAAATCATAAGAATAAAGACAACAAGCCCTAATAACACAGACTAAGGCTAGAAGAAGTTTCTCATTTATGACAATAGCATCTTAATATCATTTATTTTACTTTTTAGATCAAATTAAATTTAAAATTAATTACAATTAAAATTTGGTTTAAAATATATTTCTAAATTAATTATGAAATAATTAGAACTCAAATATAATCAATTGAAAATAATTTAAAAATTTTTCTAATAAAGAAAACTTCTAAACTATTTTTTAATGTTCCTCTATATAATTCTCCAATAGAATCTTTCCTTTATGAAATAGAACAGCTATAATATATATATATGTGAAAATTAATAAACTCGTATACTTAGAAATAGTTTGGTCCAAATTCAATTCCCTTTGGTGAAAGTTCAGAATTAGATCATGCTACATTTGCTTAGTGTTGGGCATGCTACATTTGCTCTCTTTTTCATTTATAGACACTAGAAATATTTGACATGGTTATAGAAGTCTCTGCAGATATGTTGTTACCGACAACAGATCTAAAATCCGACAACAGAACTAAAATCCTGCAATAGACCTCACTATTACAATTCAATAAACCATACTACATTATCCTCAACACTAAAAAAGTTACATGAACATCACTGCTCTCCTCAGCTCAGAAGCTGACATCACACCTGGTAAAAGCGTCATTACAACAACTGGTAAAAGCCACAATAGCGACACAATTAACATTCAGATGGTAATGCCCAGAAGTCCACGTCCCCACCTTCCACTGTATCTTCCCTCCAATCCTCAGATTCACAGAAAGAACTCTTTTCTTCTGCAGCTCGTCTGATCTCTTCAAATAATCTGCAACAACAGGAGCAAAATGGAATCACATTTTAAAAAATAGAAAAATGTACAACATAGTTTTAGTGTAGTATGAAAAATTGAAGTAATAAGAAAATAGTTTTCTTGTCACCAATTCGGGGGAGCAAAGGATGGAGGAACCACTTACATAGGAAGCATTATGCAACAAATGTAAGGAAAAATATGAATGTAACATAAAGATTCATTAAAGTGAAAATAATTGTAAAGAGAAAAGGATAAATTTAACCATTTTTTGTGTTTAATCATCTAGGTAAATTTTGAAAAATGATGAACAATTTCTATAAACCTAAATAATATATGTGTCAGATAAATTTCAGTATGGTTATATCCATGAACATAATACACCATATTTTCTAATTGAGTCAGTTTAATGGTTTGTTGACAAAATATTCAAATGAAGTAAACAATGAATTCTCATAAACACTAAATGATAATCCTAAAAATTTAGAAATAAATACACATGTAAGATGTACATTAACATTAAGAATATATGTGTGATAAGTCCTAGTATGGTTATATATCTATGAACACTATACACCATACTTTATGAAACTATGAAGAGGATAAAGACTCAAATAGATATCAATGTTGTAATTTTAAAGAAGGAAAGGGGAAATATATATATATATATCTATATATATATATATATATATATATATATATATATATATATATATATATATATATATCTATGTATGTATGTATGTATGTATGGAAATATAAAATTATGATTTCAAATTAATTAGTTTGTATATGTTCTAATGGATATATTTTGTATTGTACGAATATCTAGAAGTCCATACAACATACAAGTTTAACAATCAGAATTAGTTACAGATTGCATAGTTAATGGATATAGAATTTTATGTTATGTCATTTACTATATTGTTCACATAACAAGTATTTTATTAATTTGTTCATGAGATAGGTATTATCTCTATTGATATTCACCAATAATTTTATTTATCCCTTTCTTAAATTTTAATGTTGTAGTTTATGGTAGTATATAGATATATACATATACACATACGTAAATGTATAGATAAAAATGTATGTAGCTACAGATACACCACTAGAAATAAAGTCATTATTAAATCTGATTGTTAGATATGTTTATATATATACGTACAATTATTGATATTTTAATGATTACTTCAAAACATTTTACGTCGTCTATTTCCAATTGTGTAAAGAATAGGTAATAAATATTTATGATTCTTGTGTTTTAATCATAGTTTTATCCATGTCTTTTTTCTAACCATTAAACTTATTTTCCTTGATTTATGTGCGGAAACATGTTCTCAAATTTGTACTGAATCACATGCTAGATAACCGGTGGTTCCAAATTAAATATTTAATAACTTCCTTTTTATTGTTATTTGATATTTGATTGTGCACCTTTTAGTTAGTTTGCTTCCATTTCTTCCTAATAGGAAGGGTTTTTTATTACAATTTAAAATTTGAGATCTTGAAACATGTCAATAACATATATTTCCATTGCTTCAATTTTTTAGAAACATGTGAAACAATCAACTCAGTGGCTCTTTTCCAAGAGGAGGACCACTCTCAATATTTGAATACAGGAAGTAATATAAGTTCTTCACTTGATTGTATCTATTAATTTATCATATAAGCTACTTATAGTTGTACATCTCTTTTGTGTCATTCAAATGAAGTAAAATTTATAAAATCACTATGAAGGACAAATGCTTTCACATTTTTGATTTACCCTTTCTCACAATTTATTGTGTGGTTATTTTGTGTCTTTTTCAAAACAAACATTAAAATTTGTGTGGATTTATATACCAATACTTACACCATCTCTGCTAATTAAACCTTTCATACTTGTTTTTTATCAATTACTTACCCTTTTCACGCTCATGCATTTTAAGTTCATACAAAATATATAAAATACACATTCTGCAATTTCAATTTGTGGAGTTGCACACTAATTGTATCCCTCATCTAAACAAAGGTAATTATTGGTTCAAATTTACATGGTGCATATATTTTACACAATACAACATTTCATTCTTAACTTCTTTCTCTCATTTCACTTTTTATTTTGGTATGTCCTAATTTTAAATGCTTTTCCTATGTTGTTGAAGTTTGTTTACATCTTGGTTCCTTGTACAAACATAAGTTATAGCCACTTTCATATTATGTCTTTTGTTGTCCAACTCGATTACTCTAAACATAGTTGTTAACCACACATGCACACACACACACACACACACACACACACACACACACACACACACACATATATATATATCATCGTAAGATTTCACCCCTTTACAATTTTCACCAAATTTAGGGGACCTCACCGTAGTGTTTGATAACTCAATGATGAAAAGTGAGTACCAAACCAGTACTGAGAGGGGGGGTGAATCAGTACAGGCATAAAAACTTCTCATGAACCGGTTTGATTGCAGACTATAAACTATTGGCAATCTCTAACACCGGTCCAAACCAGACTACTACCATTTAAACACAGTGCAATTGTGAAAGACATGAACCGGTCAATCTTCCTAGCTATCCACACAACCTACTCCCTCATTTCCACTTTGTCCTTATGCATAAACAAATAATCTATCATCAGAAATATAATAAATTGCTAGAGCAACATGATTCACCACTTGACAGAAAACAACAAAGCATTACATGAAAAAGACATCACATATGACACAGATATTTTTCACATGGAAATCCAACTGGGAAAAACCACGGTGGGGATGAATACCTACAAGTTGTTTTGAACTCTTTTGAAGTCCGCTCTGTTAGAAGCCTAGTCCTATTAAAGACTGTTACAATAGGTTCTGTTAGGAACCGATCCTGTTAGAGATCACCCGGTTAAGGGATGGCTAGAATACCCGGTTAAGGGTTAAACCCTGTTAGAGGTTACCTTGTTAAAAGATTTTATGAACTGAATGGCTTTTAGTCACCCTGTTAAAGGATTTACAACAAGCTGGTTAAAGCTACCCGGTTAAGGGATTTTCCAACTGTTGAAGTAGTTAAAGATCAACATGTATTACAATGATCTGGTAATAGCACTCAATGCCAATGCAGATCCGCTTTAGTTCCTTCCTTCTACACACACTATGTAGGTATCAATCCTCTTATCTGGTCTGGCAAGAATCGCGTATCTCTGCACTTAGATACACACACAACATTTGCCAACAACCTCAACATGAAACATAACATTGACCTTATAGAACACAAATAGGTCGGCAGCATAAACCCTAAACCCTAAACACTTGGGTTAAGCAATTGATCGGTTCAATCCTAACCATTGAGCACTTTGCATTTGAATACAATGGTCTTAAACAGATCTCAAGACATTCTCTGTCGTTCGTTCTTCACCGCTTCATGGAGGCGATAACCCATCACGCATTCTCCACCATTTGTAAAGACTTTGCACATTCCCGAGGTAGATAGGATCAATCTCCTTAATGGAAGATCCTTCACGTGCACAAGACTAACGTGGAAACATGATCTGATCTCCATTACAATGCTAACTTATCACACAATGTCATCGGGCTTGGAAACTGAAAACCCTGAAGCTAAGACTACCAACTAGTAGTCCTCCCACATTCCATGTACCGGTTCTCGTTCTGACATACCGATTTCGGTTCACAACATCATACCAGCTCACTTGGATATGCGTACTGCTTCACTTATTGCACATATACCGGTTCTCTTTGCGAGTTTCTTAACTTCAATATACCGGTTCACTTCTCAGCATATTGACATCAATGACAACATACAATATCATCATGTCATCATACTCTTGCACATATGCCAACAATCTTCCTCTTTGGCATTGATGACAACATACAAAGATATCACTCTTTCTGCATCACATCTTCTCCTTAATACTGCAGATATCTTTTCCACTTCACAATTTCTCCCCCTTTGACAAGAATGCCAAAGTGGAGGCACAAGCTTCCTTATTCCACTACGCTGCTTCCCCTGAGGAGTAGCATCCTTCAACACATCAATCCTGAGAAGATATATAAAAGTAAGATCTGACTGATGTGGATCACAAAACTTTAGATTACCTCTTGAAGGGGCAGCACCCCTAACTCACCTCTTAGATAGGTAAAAGTAGCCTTTGGTAGAGGCTTGGTGAATATGTTTGCTAATTGCTCCTTACTAGAAACATATTCCAATACCACCTCTTTGTTCTGAACCTTTTCCCTCAAGAAATGATACTTGAGTTCAAAGTGCTTGGTTCTAGCATGTAAAACCGGATTCTTCAAAATGTTAATTGCACTTGTATTGTCATAGAATATACTTACCGGTTCAGATACAGGAACTTTGAAGCCATTCAATACATGCTTCATCCAAATAGTCTGGGTACAGTTCATAAACGCTACAACATACTTTGCTTCTGCTGTAGACTGAGAGATACAACTTTTCTTTTTACTCATCCAGAGACCAGTCTACCATCGAGAAAGAATGTACCACCGGTTGTGCTCTTTCGGTCATCTACATTACAAGCCCAATCAACATTTGTGAACACTTTCAGGTTTAAATCATTATTGTATGGATACCATAACCCATAGTCAATAGTTCCCTTCAGATATCTAAGAATCTGCTTGACTGCTACCAAGTGGGATTCTCTTGGGCTTTGCTGAAACCGAGCAGTAATACCCACTACATGTGCAATAGTCGGTCTGCTATGCACTACATAATGCAACTTACCAATCATTGATCGATAATCCTTCTCATTTACCAATGCCGAGACATCCTCTTTTGATAGCTTACAACTGGTCACCATTGGTGTACCAACTGGTTTACTATCTTCCATGCCAAAGGTCTTCAACACCTCTTTGACATACTTGGACTGAGTAATAAAGATTCCATCTTTCATTTGTTGAATCTGTAGTCCAATGAAGAACTTAATCTCCCCTATGAGTGACATCTCAAATTCCTTCTTCATCTCATCTGCAAAATCATGACTCATCTTGTCATCAATAAACACTTCACAGATCAAAATCTGATCTCCTTCTGATTTCAAGTAGATATTGCTATCTTCACTTGTTCTTTCAAATCCAATCTTCACAAGATGGGAATGCAAGCATTCATACCATTCTCTTGGTGCGTGCTTTAGTCCATACAAGGCTTTATGTAGCCTACACACCATGTCACTATCGTCTAATAGGGCAAACCCATCTGGTTGCTCTATATACACCTCCTCTTCAAGTATTCCATTTAGGAATGTAGATTTTACATCCATTTGGTATAAATTGAATCCTTTAAAAGTTGCATATGCAAGAAGCATATGAACTCCTTCCAATCTTGCTATTGGAGCAAAGGTTTCACCATAGTCTTCTCCTTCTTCTTGGGCATATCCTTTACATACTAGTCTGGCTTTGTTCCTTACCACTGTGCCATCCTCATTTAGCTTATTTCTGAAAACCCATTTGGTTCCAATGACATTTTTATGCTCCGGTCTCGGTACCAAAGACCATGTACCATTTTTTCTATCTGGTCAAGTTCCTCCTCCATTGCCTTGATCCAATCTTCATCTTTATGTCCCTCTTTGAATGATTTAGGCTAAAATTCAGAGATCATACATGAGCTTTCTCTGACCTTTCTTCTTGTAAGAATTCCTGCATCTTTGTCTCCTATGATCTGCTTTGGTTCATGATTGAGTTTGACATGCCTAGGTATATCCTTAACAACTTCCTCTTTCTTTTCTTCATCATCCTCATCTTCATCAACATCTACCGGTGTAGGAGCACAGTTGTTGGTACTGGGCAAATTTGCAACTGGTTCCCAGAAGGTTACTACTGGTTCATCTCCTACATGCTCTTTGCCGGTTTCCTCATATTTCTCAGAGTCCTATTGTTGAAACATTTGAGAGTTTTGCTCTTAGTGGATTACCCTAGGAATATTCCCTCATCACATTTAGCATCAAACTTGCTCTGATGTACACTCCTCTTGATATAACATTTACTACCAAACACTCTGAAGTAGCTTACCACTGGTGTCTTGCCGGTCCAGTACTCATAAGGAGTCTTATCCTCTCCTTTCTTGATGAGTACTCGGTTCATTGTGTAGATTGTAGTGCTCACCGCTTCTCTCCAGAAGGTGTGAGCAACTTTTCCTTGGATCAGTGTAGTTCTAGCCGCTTCAACCACAGTCTGGTTGTTCCTCTCTACTAAGCCATTCTGTTGTGGAGTCTGGGGGGCAGACAGTTGCCTCTTGATGCCATTCTCTTCACAATATTTGTTGAATTCACTGGAAGTGAATTCCCCTCCTTGATCAGTTCTAAGGCATTTGATTCTTCTACCGCTTTCCTTTTCTACCAGTGCTCTGAAGGCTTTGAACTTTCCAAAAGCTTCAGATTTGTCCTTCAAGAATGTGACCCACATTATTCTTGAGAAATCATTTGTTAGAATCATAAAATACCTATCTCCCTGCACACTCCTAGTTTTCATAGGACCACACAAATCAGCATGCACAAGATCAAGTAAACTGTCAGCGATGAAAGATTTACCTTTGAAGGTTGAGGAAGACATTTTCCCTAGTTGACATTCTCTGCATAAAGGATTTTCTAGTTTTCTCAGCATCGACAGTCCTCTAATTGCCTTGTTCTTACTAGCCTTTACTATGTTATCAAAGTTTACATGGGAGAGTCTCCTATGCCATATCCATCTATCATCAAACTTAGCCATAAGACATGTACTTATATTGCATTCAGCTGAAATAAGTTACCTTTGGTCTGTATACCGGTGGCCATCAGTTCACCATTCTTTCCTTTGATTTTGTAGACTTCATTTTTGAATTCTAGAATGATTCCACCGTCATTTAGCTGGGCAAAACTCAATAGACTGTGTCTGAGACCTTCCACCCAATACACATTGTCAGCACTGCTCTTTCCATTTAGAGAGATGGACCCTCTGCCTTTGACCATACATGGTGCATCATTACCAAAATGAACCACACCACCATCATACTCTTCCAAGGATATAAACTTGCTCCGGTCACCAGTCATATAGTGAGAGCAACCACTGTCAATAATCCACTCATTGGAATTATCAAAGTGGGAGACAAGAGCCTTCTTGTCTGACACATCCTCCTTGACTGCAACAAACATAATATCTTCATTTTCTTCATCTTTTGATTCCTCATCTATGACACCTTCATCAACTACTACAAAACAGTTTCTCTGGTTTCCTCCTTTGAATTTCTTGAACCTTTCCAATTTGTCCTTGCTATCACCATTAGGATAGTTTATA